>NC_074692.1:35295458-35302958 GCF_029448725.1 Salvelinus fontinalis
CCATTTCAGACACAATACGGTACCATTTCAGACACAATACGGTACCATTTCAGACACAATACGGTACCATTTCAGACACAATACGGTACCATTTCAGACACAGTACGGTACCATTTCAGACACAATACGGTACCATTTCAGACACAATACGGTACCATTTCAGACACAATACGGTACCATTTCAGACACAATACGGTACCATTTCAGACACAATACGGTACCATTTCAGACACAATACGGTACCATTTCAGACACAATACGGTACCATTTCAGACACAATACGGTACCATTTCAGACACAATACGGTACCATTTCAGACACAATACGGTACCATTTCAGACACAATACAGTACATTTCAGACACAATACGGTACCATTTCAGACACAATACAGTACATTTCAGACACAATACGGTACATTTCAGACACAATACAGTACATTTCAGACACAATACGGTACCATTTCAGACACAGTACGGTACCATTTCAGACACAATACGGTACCATTTCAGACACAATACGGTACCATTTCAGACACAATACGGTACCATTTCAGACACAATACAGTACATTTCAGACACAATACGGTACCATTTCAGACACAATACGGTACCATTTCAGACACAATACGGTACCATTTCAGACACAGTACGGTACCATTTCAGACACAATACGGTACCATTTCAGACACAATACGGTACCATTTCAGACACAATACGGTACCATTTCAGACACAATATGGTACCATTTCAGACACAATACGGTACCATTTCAGACACAATACGGTACCATTTCAGATACAATACGGTATCATTTCAGACGTACCTTTATAATATTCCATTCGTACTGCGTCAGACAGACAGTCCCTGCGCCTTAATACAGGTCTTAATACACGTCAGTGGATTAAGGACTTGTAAATCAGCATTTCACTGTAAGGTCTCTACACCTGTTGTATTCGGCGCATGTGACTCATAACATTTGATTTAATTTGACTGATGGTGTCCCTGCATCCTAATACAGGTCTTTATTCGTTACAACCCCCCTGCATCATGGCTGTTGGTGGTAAATGAACTTAGAGGAATGTGATGGTAATTTACCCGAAGGCTGCACTCGTACAAAACCCTTGACGTTGAGGAAAGGGCCGTCTGCCTCCTCTCTCACAATTATCTATGCAAATCTATGCGAGACTAAACGCTTTATAATCTCATTGGTATTTTTTGTGCACACTGATGTTAACATGGTAGCGTATGACATTTAACCAGTCACCTACTCCAAGGGTTGAAAATACCTTATATCACCCAGTTACTTCTAATGTTGGTCTCCCGAGTGGCACAGCGGTCTAAGGAACTGCATCTCAGGGCTAGAGGCATCACTACAGACCCTGGTTAGATCCTGGGCTGTATGACAACCGGCCATGATTGGGAGGGCGGCGAACAATTGGCACAGCGTCGTCCGGGTTTGGCTCGGGGTACGCCGTCATTCAGTTACATTTTTACAAAATAATGTCAGCAAGCCAAATGACTTTTAACCTTTATTTAAACAGGAAGTCTTTTTGAGAAGATGTATTTCCTAAAGGAGACCTGGCCACGAAGTGCAGCTTTGTAACAATACATAACATCGTAAGAATAAAGCGACAAAAGACAACATGTCAATCACAAAAACCTTCCTTTCTATCCGTCGTCACTGTAGTGACCTTGCCTTCACCGATCTGTCGGCCTCCTGGTTACTGTTCGACTACAGTAGCTACAACAGTATAGCACTGATACACAGATGAAATGGTTACTGTTGGAAGGGGGAGTGGGACCAGGCCGGTCTGAAGAATACAAACAGGTACACTGTTAAGAATGGAAACATTTACATGTATTCTGTTACACATGACATTTCAATCACTTTACATTAGACATGTGACCAATAACATCTTACTTGATTTGAACAATAAGGGATCATAGCTTTCACCTGGTCAGTAATTTATTTTTTACACTCTATTATTATACTGAACAAAAATATAAACGCAACATGGAACAATTTCAAAGATTTTACTGAGTTACAGTTTATAGAAGGAAATCAGTATATTAAAAAAATAAATTTAGGCCATCATTTATGGATTTCTCATGACTGGGCAAGGGCCCACCCACTGGGGATCCAGGCCCACCCACTGGGGATCCAGGCCCAGCAAATCAGAATGAGTTTTTCCTCACAAAAGGGCGTTATTACAGACAGAAATATGCTATCAAATCCCATTGATAGAAAAACTTTAATTATTGCATCCTTACCTAAATTAGCCATGGATGGAGATAGGGATTTGGACTTGTGGTTTTACGTACAATGATTATAACAGTGATTCTGATCCAACCATTAATTCATACATTGTTGTGTCCCTGGTCTGACAGGATGGAAGTTCAATGTGTAGCTAGATGTAGAAGGCTAATGTTAACTAGCTAACGTGGCACCACTTAACATACGAGAGCTGCTGCCTCCACCACGCAAACTTTGGAAACCACCCTAGTAAATGGAGTGTGTGTGTGTGTGTGTGTGTGTGTGTGTGTGTGTGTGTGTGTGTGTGTGTGTGTGTGTGTGTGTGTGTGTGTGTGTGTGTGTGTGTGTGTGTGTGTGTGTGTGTGTGTGTGTGTGTGTGTGTGTGTGTGTGTGTCATCTAGTATTTATCTGTGTATGTTTTAAGGTGAAGGAGAGGAAGAGATTTTTGAGACATGACATCTTAAAACAGTTTGGAATTTTATTGATGTCAAAAGTTTCTTAGATACAGTTTGAAATGTATATTTTATGAGAACTCTTTAATTATTTCGATTTAGGAATTAAATGCATTAGATTCAATTAGATAAGGTTATCGTACATATTTATCATACATATTTACATATTTCTAAAAGAGTTTAACTCTGAAGCAAGTTATGCTTTCTAATTCATTATTTAGATGTGATGCAATGAATACATTCCAAACTATCAAACAGAAAATCAAATACACTGAACAGAAATGTAACACGCAACAAAATCAAAGATTTTACTGAGTTACAGTTCATATAAGGAAATCAGTCAATTGAAATCAATTCATTAGGCCCTAATCTATGGATTTCACATGACTGGGAATACAGATATGCAGCTGTTGGTCACAGATACCTTTAAAAAAAAAGGTAGGGGTGTGGATCAGAAAACCAGTCAGTATCTGGTGTGACCACCATTTGCCTCGTGCAGCGTGACACATCTCTTGGAACACACAGTCGTACACGTAGATCCAGAGCATTCCAAACATGCTCATTGGGTGACATGTCTGGTGAGTATGCAGGCCATGGAAGAACTGGGACATGTTCAGCTTCCAGGAATTGTGAACAGATCCTTGTGACATGGGGCTGTGCATTATCATGCTGAAACACGAGGTGATGGTGGCAGATGAATGGCACGACAATGGGCCTCAGGATCTCGTCATCAGTGTCTCGTTAAAAAATATATATATCCTCCAGTACAGGGTGAGTAATCGCTGTCCTGATATCTAGAAGCTCTTTTCTGTCATAAGAGATGGTGGCAGAAACATTATGTACAAAATAAGTTTCAAATAACATGAAAAGATCTTGATAAAATATACCCATACCATAACCTCACCGCCACCACGGGACACTGTACATAACGTTGACATCAGCAAACCGCTCCCCCACACGAAGTCATACACGTTGTCTGCCATCTGCCCGGTACAGTTTAAACCGGGAATCATCCTTAAAGAGCACACCAGTGGCCATCGAAGGTGAACATTTGCCCACTGAATTCTGTTACTACGCGTAATTGCGGTCAGGTCAAGACCCCCGTGAGGACGACTGACAACAAACACAATTGAATTTTATCTATGGCAATTTCAATTCACAGAAATACTCTGACGAGATCCTGAGGCCCATTGTCGTGCCATTCATCCGCCACCATCACCTCGTGTTTCAGCATGATAATGCACTGCCCCATGTCACAAGGATCTGTGGAAATATATAGTGTCGTCCAGCAGTGAGAGGGATGCTGAAATATATAGAGCGTCGGCCAGCAGTGAGAGGGATGCTGAAATATATAGAGCGTCGGCCAGCAGTGAGAGGGATGCTGAAATATATAGAGCGTCGGCCAGCAGTGAGAGGGATGCTGAAATATATAGAGCGTCGGCCAGCAGTGAGAGGGATGCTGAAAGATACAGAGCGTCGGCCAGCAGTGAGAGGGATGCTGAAAGATACAGAGCGTCGGCCAGCAGTGAGGGGGATGCTGAAATATATAGAGCGTCGGCCAGCAGTGAGGGGGATGCTGAAATATACAGAGCGTCTGCCAGCAGTGAGGGGGATGCTGAAAGATACAGAGCGTCGGCCAGCAGTGAGGGGGATGCTGAAAGATACAGAGCGTCTGCCAGCAGTGAGGGGGATGCTGAAAGATACAGAGCGTCGGCCAGCAGTGAGGGGGATGCTGAAAGATACAGAGCATCGGCCAGCAGTGAGGGGGATGCTGAAAGATACAGAGCGTCGGCCAGCAGTGAGGGGGATGCTGAAAGATACAGAGCGTCTGCCAGCAGTGAGGGGGATGCTGAAAGGTACAGAGCATCGGCCAGCAGTGAGGGGGATGCTGAAAGATACAGAGCGTCGGCCAGCAGTGAGGGGGATGCTAAAAGATACAGAGCGTCTGCCAGCAGTGAGGGGGATGCTGAAAGGTACAGAGCATCGGCCAGCAGTGAGGGGGATGCTGAAAGATACAGAGCGTCGGCCAGCAGTGAGGGGGATGCTGAAAGATATAGAGCGTCTGCCAGCAGTGAGGGGGATGCTGAAAGATATAGAGCGTTGGGCAGCAGTGAGGGGGATGCTGAGAGATATAGAGCGTTGGGCAGCAGTGAGGGGGATGCTGAGAGATATAGAGCGTTGGGCAGCAGTGAGGGGGATGCTGAGAGATATAGAGCGTTGGGCAGCAGTGAGGGGGATGCTGAGAGATATAGAGCGTTGGGCAGCAGTGAGGGGGATGCTGAGAGATATAGAGCGTTGGGCAGCAGTGAGGGGGATGCTGAAAGATACAGAGCGTCGGCCAGCAGTGAGGGGTATGCTGAAAGATATAGAGCGTCGGCCAGCAGTGAGGGGAATGCTGAAAGATATAGAGCAGAGCGTCGGCCAGCAGTGAGGGGGATGCTGAACCCTGTAAAGAGAGGTTGAGCAGGTCATACCTTAGATATAGAAGGTCATAGCCCTGTAACCTAGTCCCTTCTTTCTCGCTGGGACTCCCCTGAACACACACGCACGCATGGTCAGCCGACCGACCAAACGACCGCCCAACCGAACTACCGCCAGACTGAAAGACCTACCGACCCTTCCTTCCTTCCTTCCTTCCTTCCTTCCTTCCTTCCTTCCTTCCTAACAATGTGTCCCCAGATAGCAGCAGTAGGCAAATGACATTACCGATCCGTAGAACAGTTGATTAATGAATTTATAACCACATGTGGGTTGTATGTAGAAAACATGTATAATGTATGCATGAGCATGTGTGTGTTTAAATGAGCGTGTGTGTGTGTGCATTACTTTGATTCTAATACACTGAGTAAATAACTGGTGAATTAATTATTCTCCACGTGTACACTGTTAAAATGAAGTGCTCTGTAACACTTAAACTAGTGTCAACTGAGCTGCCACCACCTTAATACAGGAGACCAAACCTTAACTTTTCTGGAGTATTGAAACACATGGTTTGTCAGGGTATTGGGGCAGATGTGTTCTGAAACATTAACCCTAAGGTGTTCTGAAACACGGCGTGGGGTGTTATAACACCACATATTCAGTAGGTTAAGAATGCTATTATGGTGTTTCAAGTCCCGTGCAGCATTAGATCTCTTCTCTTTTGGTGTAGTTTCCTCTCTCAAGCTCCTAAACATTATTCTGGTGTTTTAAATCCTGTCCAGTTAGATCCTTTCTACTGGAGTTTTTCAAGTCTCTCCTCTTATTGTTTATTCCCTGCTCTTCTACGCTGTTTTTATAAACCCCCTCGGTAATTACAAAAGGTCAAAGGTACACTATTATGCTCAAACAAAAGACACTAGAAAAGATAGTTTTGTGAAAATAGAAATTAATTTGTTTTTCCAGGATAATAATTGAGTACAAAAAATAACTTTTTCAAATCATGATTGAAACTTCACATACTTTCTTTTGTTTGCAAGTGATTAAATGACAATGAAACATTAACAGGTTTTTCACATTTTTATTTTGATAAAGACATTTCAAAGATCTAAGGTATTTATTAGGAATACTGTGTTACACGTGTAGTGCTGTATGTTTCGTGCCATCATTACGTCATCTACCTACGTTATATAGGTATGCACATCAGCTTTGACATCACGTCATCTACCTACGTTATATAGGTATGCACCTCAGCTTTGACATCACGTCATCTACCTACGTTATATAGGTATGCACCTCAGCTTTGACATCACGTCATCTACCTACGTTATATAGGTATGCACATCAGCTTTGACATCATGTCATCTGCCTACGTTATATAGGTATGCACGGCAGCTTTGACATTACGTCATCTACCTACGTTATATAGGTATGCACCTCAGCTTTGACATCACGTCATCTACCTACGTTATATAGGTATGCACCTCAGCTTTGACTTTACGTCATCTACCTACGTTATATAGGTATGCACCTCAGCTTTGATTGGGCCGGTGCCGATGTTGGCATTTTTAGCTAATATCGTCCGATTCCGATATGCTTACCGATATATCGTGCATCCTTAGTATTTATATTATTCTTTTTAAATCAACAGAATTTGATTGACATATTTCACATTCATGGGGGAAAAAATACAGGCAATGACTGCTAACGTTAGCAGTAGCGCTAGTACAAAATGTCAGTGCGATCCACCAGTCATCCTTTATGCTAATGTCCTGACCTAGTGTCCTAATGTCCTAGTGTAGCATACAGTGGCTACATAGTGTAGCACACAGTGGCTATATAGTGTAGCATACAGTGGCTATATAGTGTAGCATACAGTGGCTATATAGTGTAGCATACAGTGGCTATATAGTGTAGCATACAGTGGCTATATAGTGTAGCATACAGTGGCTATATAGTGTAGCACACAGTGGCTATATAGTGTAGCATACAGTAGCTATATAGTGTAGCATACAGTGGCTATATAGTGTAGCACACAGTGGCTATATAGTGTAGCATACAGTAGCTATATAGTGTAGCATACAGTGGCTATATAGTGTAGCATACAGTGGCTATATAGTGTAGCACACAGTGGCTATATAGTGTAGCATACAGTGGCTATATAGTGTTGCAAACAGTGGCTATATAGTGTAGCATACAGTGGCTATATAGTGTAGCACACAGTGGCTATATAGTGTAGCATACAGTGGCTATATAGTGTAGCACACAGTGGCTATATAGTGTAGCACACAGTGGCTATATAGTGTAACACACAGTGGCTATATAGTGTAGCATACAGTGGCTATATAGTGTAGCATACAGTGGCTATATAGTGT
>NC_074692.1:35307958-35322958 GCF_029448725.1 Salvelinus fontinalis
ACTTCCAGTATTTAAGTAATATCTTTTTCAATATAAGTGACAAAAATAATATTGTCCGACCCATTGGGTGTCTCACCGCACCCCCAGATGCCATGTCTTGAAATATGCAGATAGACAGATTAAAAGTAAACTTACATTGTAAAACTTCTGACAGCCAGCTTTCATAATAACTCTGCCCATAACTTTTGGACTTTATAGCACTCCCAGAAGGCATGAATTATTAAGTAATTGTTAGTTTTACGCTTAAGACATGACTCTGCCGTTGTGCTGTAGAATTTGTGAATTTTGTTTTTTATGTTCCAACATTCCTCCACCTTGTACCAATATATATTTTTTAAAGTCTTAGGTTCCAATAGTTTTAGTTGTATTTCTTTTTGGGTTGTCAGTTGGATAGGCTCTCTACAAGGTTTTGTAAATCTTACCTATCATATGAGTATATTTTCTAACTTAAATAGGATTCCCTCAACACTGCTCTGATGTCCAAAAGCTTTCAAGGTCAAAATTTTTGTGATATAAAACTTTTAAGTTGCATATATTAGAAAATGTCTACATTGGTCAATCCAAAATGGCTGTTTGGAAATAATATGGTCATTTACAGTTTTTATGCCTTTAGTTTTCCATGTGGGACAATTTATCGGTGAATTGTGGAAAGCGAACCGCGGACGTTCCACACGGGTGTACTTTTAGGGAGTGATATTGGTTCTTGTAGAATCCGTTTCGTTTTCTTTGTATGTGTCCGTTGTAAGTGTTTATTTTATATCAACCCTGTTTGATTAATACGTATCAAGTCTGGGAAGACTTTTACCATTCTGTTGCTTATCAAATCAAGTTTATTTTATATAGCCCTTCGTACATCAGCTAATATCTCGAAGTGCTGTACAGAAACCCAGCCTAAAACCCCAAACAGCAAGCAATGCAGGTGTAGAAGCTTATGAGTTTTGTTATATTATTGTCACAATGTATTAAATGCATGGGTCTGTAATCAGTAGGGGACTCTCCAGATTTTCCTGCTTTTAATACAACTGAAATAACAGTTTGATGCGGAAGCACTGAATTGCGTGCCGTGTGTGTTGTCGTGAATAGCAGCACTACTGTAACGGTCCTGACCTGTTTTATGTTGTTTTTGTATGTGTTTATGGTCAGGGCGTGTGTTTTGGGTGGGCAGTCTATGTTTTCTGTTTCTATGTTGGTTTTGGGTTGCCTGGTATGGCTCTTAATTAGAGGCAGGTGGTTTGCGTTTTCCTCTAATTAAGAGTCATATTTAGGTAGGGTGTTCTCACTGTTTGTTTGTGGGTGATTGTCTTCCGTATCTGTGTTATGTCTTGCACCATACGGGACTGTTCGGTTGTTCGTTTCGTTTCGATGTAGTCTGTTTCCTGTCCGTAAGTGTTACGTTTAGTTATGTAAGTTTATGTTCAGGTTTCGTCTACGTCGTTTTCTTGTTTTGTATTTTTGAAAGTGTTTTGTTTTTTCGTGTTGCCATCGTCGTGTTAAATAAAAGATGGCTTATTTCCCTAATGCTGCATTTTGGTCTGATGATCCTTCTCTCCTCTCCTCGTCCGAGGATGAGGAGAGCGACAGCCCTTACAACTACTTTGTCCCAGAATATCAAATAACAATAGTCTAATCTTTCATTTTGGATCATTTCAATTATTTTTGTGATTATTTTTTTATCTGCTGATAGTTGTTTCAGGGTTACTGAGTTGAAGAAGGCTGTAGGATCAGTCCAACTGTTATTTCATTCTGATTTATAGAGATTTTCATATAAGCTTTTAAAATAGTTTTTAATCATTTTGTTGTTTCTAATTAAAGCATTAGTATCTTTTTAAAACTACAACTGGCTTGGTGTGTATTCGTTTTGTGAGGGCTGTGAGGTGTTTACCAGGTTTTTTTCAAATGTTAAAGATCATATTTATTTTTATTTATTCTTCTATTCCTTGTAAAGATATTTTATGAGCTTTTTCTAAGACAGGATTTCATTTTTATGAAATGTTTATTTCTAACTCAGATTTGAACTTTCGCAGAGTAAGAGGTTATCAGTCCCCTAATGTACGCCTTAAAGGCATCCCAAATTATGTCGGGGGTTGGCCTTTCTCTGTCCTTTATCTTGTCGTGGCAATTTACTATTAATTCTGATTCATCCCTCACAATCTGTAATGGTAAAGGTCTTTATTTTTAAATGTTTGTATTTAATACATTTTGGGTCTCTGTTCATTTTCCAGATTCTTTCACTGAGTGTATTTTCTGTTGGTATAATTAAGCATGATACAGGAAAATGATCTGATATCACTATATCATGGATTTTAGAACCCACTATATTGTTGAGGTCATTTTGGAGAGAGAAAAAAATGTAGTCAATTCTTGAATAGCTTTTCTTACTTCGAGAATATAAGAGTAATCTTTTGTAGTTGGGGATAATGATCTTCAAGTGTCCTGTAAAATATTTGTAGAGAAGAAAATCTTCAGCCTCTTTGGAGGCTCCTTGAATTTCCCTTTTTTATTGCTATGTCTGTCTAACTTGCTGAATACTTGATTTAGGTCACCTGCTAAAATAATAGTTCCTGTCTTGGTTTGCCCCTGGGGGGATATACGATAAAATTAACCTTTCTAGCGCAGGTGTTCTGCTAGCGGAACCCCTCGACAACATTTCGCTGAAAAGGCAGCGCGGGAAATTCAAAAATATTTTTTTTAAATATGTAACTTTCACACATTAACAAGTCCAATACACCAAATGAAAGATAAACTTCTTGTTAATCTACTCATCGTGTCCGATTTCAAAAATGCATATGATTATGTTAGGTCAGAGCCAAGTCAAAAAAACACAGCCATTTTTCCAGCCAAAGATAGGAGTCACAAAAAGCAGAAATATAGATAAAATTAATCACTAACCTTTGATGATCTTCGTCAGATGACACTCATAGGACATCATGTTACACAATACATGTATGTTTTGTTCGATAATGTGCATATTTATATCCAAACATCTCAGTTTACATTGGCGCGTTACGTGCAGTAATGTTTTGATTCCAAAACATCCGGTGATTTTGCAGATAGCCACATCAAATCCCAGAAATACTCATAATAAACATTTTTATAAAATATTGCAAAAGAAAATTGTTGAAAGCTTATACTGTACAGTAGATAACAACTTATCTCTAAAGTTATGTTATTGTAAAAAGATTATAGGTGATAGCTTGTTATCTCTAAAGTTGTTGTACCATATATTTTAGGCATCTCCCCAATTACTCCTTCATCATCCTTTATACTAGCACAGATTCATCCATGGACAGTTCCTTCAGAAACTATTCACACCCCTTGACTTTTCCCTCGTTTTGTTGTGTTACAAAGTGGAATGAAAATGGATTTAATTGTCATTTTTTGTCAACGATCTACAGAATCTCTTGTATCTCTGTGCAGCATGGCATTTCTTCTGCGTGGCAGTCCCGGAGGAAGTGTGCTGCCGTGTACGGGTGCAGTTTAGAGGGAACATTGCCCATAATATATTGCAGCCTCCACTATGCTTGAAAATATGGAGAGTGGTACTGTGAATTTGGCCCAAACATAACACTTTGTATTCAGGACAAAAAGTTAGTTGCTTGCCACATTTTCTGCAGAATTACTTTAGTGCCTTGTTGCAAACAGGACATCATTTGCCTCATGGTGAAATCCCTGAGCGGTTTCCTTCCTTTCCGGCAACTGAGTTAGGGAGGAGGCCTGTATCTTTGTAGTGACTGGGTGTATTGATACACCATCCACAGTGTAATAATAACTTCACCATGCTCAAAGGAATGTTCAATGTCAGCTTTTTTATTTATTTTTTACTCATCTACCAATAGGTGCCCTTCTTTGCGAGAGATTGGAAAAATGTATTCGTGTTTGAGGTTGAGTCTGTGTTTGAAATTCACTGCTAGAGTGAGGGATGTGTGTGGGGTACAGAGATGAGATAGTCATTACAAATCATGTTTAACATGAGTCCATGCAACTTATTATGTGACTTGTTAAGCACATTTTTACTCCTGAACGTATTTAGGCTTGCCATAACAAAGGGGTTGAATACTTACTGACTCAAGACATTTCACCTTTTCATTTTAAATTAATTTGTTTGTCTGTTTATTCTCCTTCCACTTTGACATTATGGTGTATTGTGTGTAGGCCGGTGACCAATAAAATCTAAATTTAATCCATTATAAATTCAGACTGTAACACAATAAAATGTGGATAAAGTCAAGGGGTGTAAATACTTTCTGTAAGTCTATTATTGTAAATTGCTTTTGTAGCATTACCATAGCTTGATATTATAGCTCAACTCACCATGCAGTCCATCAAACATAATTGCCTCCCTATTTTAATTCACAGAGGTGTGAGTAGATAATTCACACCTTCATGGAAACGCTCTATTCCATGTCACAGTTCTTGGTAAATGACCTCCTAATAGAGCGTAGCAGCTGTGGAGGGACAGAAGTGGAGCCAGGTGAACAGGTGTGTTCCTGTCAGTCTGTGACAAGGCTTTGGGGCTGAGATAGTTTGTAGGACATGGTCTGTATGGAGAAGAGGGCTCCTGCAAGCTGAGGGAGTGAGGGAGGAGTTAGAGAGAGAGAGGGAGGAGTTAGAGAGAGAGAGGGAGGAGTTAGAGAGAGAGAGAGAGGAGTTAGAGAGAGAGAGGGAGGAGTTAGAGAGATAGAGGGAGGAGTTAGAGAGAGAGAGGGAGGGGTTAGAGAGAGAGAGGGAGGGGTTAGTGGAGAGGCATATATCTTTTTATAATCATTCTGTCTTGTCGGGGTTATGGGACCACTTCCCTATATGAATGGTCTAGTATTTATTGGGCTATTTGGAATGTGTAGATCTACTGCCGCGTCAGACTACTCACTGACTGTTTACTCACTACTGCCTATAGCACGGGATACTGGACACACACACCGATACACACACACACACACACACACACACACACACACACACACACACACACACACACACACACACACACACCTTCATGCTTCAATGAAATCAGGCACACACAGACTCAGGCAAGAACATGTTGGATGGATAGAGGATGAGACACAGGTGAGGCCTGCCTGTATTAACAACAACAAAACGTACAGCCTGCACCCCAAGATGCTTTATTTACTGTTAGAGTGATGCTTTTCACTGTGCAGCTATTCATATCAGAGTACTGCATGGACCAGACGATCCCATTTTGGAGGAGACAGATAGCTCTGTTCCCCAGAAGGCATAGTGCCACACTCAATAGATCTGAATTGATCTTAACAGGAGAGCCTGCTGCCAAACGCTAACGTAATGTTAAGCTAATGCTATGCTAACACTAACGTAACACCAACCTGAAGTCAACATAGCCCAATGCTAAGTGCTAACTGATCTAAAAAAATCAATCAATCAAATGTATTTTATAAAGACCTTTTTACATCAGTAGTTGTCACAAAGGGTATATTTCACACTGTGAAGAGACCAGCCTCATTGCCAATCGCGAACAAAATTCTAACCAAACGTTAACATAATGCTAAAACAACATTAAGCTAACGCTGTTGTAACTTTCAGCCATTTTGTTTTGCTGAGCATCTGATGAGGGTGTGAAAATGAATGGGACCTTAATTAATGAGACAGACACTAGACAGTTTAATGAGACAGACACTAGACAGTTTAATGAGACAGACACTAGACAGTTTAATGAGACAGACACTAGACAGTGTGATGAGACAGACACTAGACAGTTTAATGAGACAGACACTAGACAGTTTAATGAGACAGACACTAGACAGTTTGGTTTTGCGGTTGGAGTTAATGGAGGAAGCTCGTCAGAGAGGAGAGGCGCTAGCTAGCTAGCTGTTAGCGTTAGTGGAGGAAGCTCTTCAGGGAGGAGAGGAGCTAGCTAGCTGTTGGAGTTAATGGAGGAAGCTCTTCAGGGAGGAGAGGAGCTAGCTAGCTGTTGGAGTTAATGGAGGTAGCTCTTCAGGGAGGAGAGGAAATAGCTAGCTGTTGGAGTTAATGGAGGAAGCTCTTCAGGGAGGAGAGGAGCTAGCTAGCGGTTGGCATTAGTGGAGGAAGCTCTTCAGGGAGGAGAGGAGCTAGCTAGCTGTTGGAGTTAATGGAGGAAGCTCTTTAGGGAGGAGAGGAGCTAGCTAGTTGTTGGAGTTAATGGAGGAAGCTCTTCAGGGAGGAGCTAGCTAGCTAGCGGTTGGCGTTAGTGGAGGAAGCTCTTCAGGGAGGAGAGGAGCTGGCTAGCTGTTGGAGTTAATGGAGGAAGCTCTTCAGGGAGGAGAGGAGCTGGCTAGCTGTTGGCGTTAATGGAGGAAGCTCTTCAGGAAGGAGAGGAGCTAGCTAGCTAGCTGTTGGAGTTAATGGAGGAAGCTCTTCAGGGAGAAGAGGAGCTAGCTAGCTGTTGGAGTTAATGGAGGAAGCTCTTCAGGAAGGAGAGGAGCTGGCTAGCTGTTGGAGTTAATGGAGGAAGCTCTTCAGGAAGGAGAGGAGCTAGCTGTCAGGGGGTTGATATCCAAGACATGTGTTTGTACTTTGCACTGAGAAGATATCAAAACAAGCCCTTCTCAATTCTCTCCATCGCTTTATCATTCATTCTTACTTTATTTCTGTCTTTGTCTGTCTTTCTGTCCATGTGTCTGTCTGTCTGTCTTTCTGTCCATGTGTCTGTCTGTCTTTCTGTCCATGTGTCTGTCTGTCTTTCTGTCCAAGTCTCTGTCTGTCTTTCTGTCCATGTGTCTGTCTGTCTGTCTTTCTGTCCATGTGTCTGTCTTTCTGTCCATGTGTCTGTCCATGTCTCTGTCTGTCTTTCTGTCCAAGTCTCTGTCTGTCTTTCTGTCCATGTGTCTGTCTGTCTTTCTGTCCATGTCTATGTCTGTCTTTCTGTCCATGTGTCTGTCTTTCTGTCCAAGTCTCTGTCTGTCTTTCTGTCCATGTGTCTGTCTTTCTGTCCATGTGTCTGTCTGTCTTTCTGTCCATGTGTCTGTCTGTCTTTCTGTCCACGTGTCTGTCTGTCTTTCTGTCCAAGTCTCTGTCTGTCTTTCTGTCCATGTGTCTGTCTGTCTGTCTTTCTGTCCATGTGTCTGTCTTTCTGTCCATGTGTCTGTCTGTCTTTCTGTCCATGTGTCTGTCTGTCTTTCTGTCCAAGTGTCTGTCTGTCTTTCTGTCCATGTGTCTGTCTGTCTTTCTGTCCATGTCTCTGTCTGTCTTTCTGTCCATGTGTCTGTCTGTCTTTCTGTCCATGTGTCTGTCTGTCTTTCTGTCCATGTGTCTGTCTGTCTGTCTGTCTTTCTGTCCATGTGTCTGTCTGTCTTTCTGTCCATGTCTCTGTCTGTCTGTCTTTCTGTCCATGTGTCTGTCTGTCTTTCTGTCCAAGTCTCTGTCTGTCTTTCTGTCCATGTGTCTGTCTGTCTGTCTTTCTGTCCATGTGTCTGTCTGTCTTTCTGTCCATGTCTCTGTCTGTCTGTCTTTCTGTCCATGTGTCTGTCTGTCTTTCTGTCCATGTCTCTGTCTGTCTTTCTGTCCAAGTCTCTGTCTGTCTTTCTGTCCATGTGTCTGTCTGTCTTTCTGTCCATGTCTATGTCTGTCTTTCTGTCCATGTGTCTGTCTGTCTTTCTGTCCAAGTCTCTGTCTGTCTTTCTGTCCATGTGTCTGTCTTTCTGTCCATGGGTCTGTCTGTCTTTCTGTCCATGTGTCTGTCTGTCTTTCTGTCCATGTGTCTGTCTGTCTTTCTGTCCAAGTCTCTGTCTGTCTTTCTGTCCATGTGTCTGTCTGTCTTTCTGTCCATGTGTCTGTCTTTCTGTCCATGTGTCTGTCTGTCTTTCTGTCCATGTGTCTGTCTGTCTTTCTGTCCAAGTGTCTGTCTGTCTTTCTGTCCATGTGTCTGTCTGTCTTTCTGTCCATGTGTCTGTCTGTCTTTCTGTCCAAGTCTCTGTCTGTCTTTCTGTCCATGTGTCTGTCTGTCTGTCTTTCTGTCCATGTGTCTGTCTTTCTGTCCATGTGTCTGTCCATGTCTCTGTCTGTCTTTCTGTCCAAGTCTCTGTCTGTCTTTCTGTCCATGTGTCTGTCTGTCTTTCTGTCCATGTCTATGTCTGTCTTTCTGTCCATGTGTCTGTCTTTCTGTCCAAGTCTCTGTCTGTCTTTCTGTCCATGTGTCTGTCTTTCTGTCCATGTGTCTGTCTGTCTTTCTGTCCATGTGTCTGTCTGTCTTTCTGTCCACGTGTCTGTCTGTCTTTCTGTCCAAGTCTCTGTCTGTCTTTCTGTCCATGTGTCTGTCTGTCTGTCTTTCTGTCCATGTGTCTGTCTTTCTGTCCATGTGTCTGTCTGTCTTTCTGTCCATGTGTCTGTCTGTCTTTCTGTCCAAGTGTCTGTCTGTCTTTCTGTCCATGTGTCTGTCTGTCTTTCTGTCCATGTCTCTGTCTGTCTTTCTGTCCATGTGTCTGTCTGTCTTTCTGTCCATGTGTCTGTCTGTCTTTCTGTCCATGTGTCTGTCTGTCTGTCTGTCTTTCTGTCCATGTGTCTGTCTGTCTTTCTGTCCATGTCTCTGTCTGTCTGTCTTTCTGTCCATGTGTCTGTCTGTCTTTCTGTCCAAGTCTCTGTCTGTCTTTCTGTCCATGTGTCTGTCTGTCTGTCTTTCTGTCCATGTGTCTGTCTGTCTTTCTGTCCATGTCTCTGTCTGTCTGTCTTTCTGTCCATGTGTCTGTCTGTCTTTCTGTCCATGTCTCTGTCTGTCTTTCTGTCCAAGTCTCTGTCTGTCTTTCTGTCCATGTGTCTGTCTGTCTTTCTGTCCATGTCTATGTCTGTCTTTCTGTCCATGTGTCTGTCTGTCTTTCTGTCCAAGTCTCTGTCTGTCTTTCTGTCCATGTGTCTGTCTTTCTGTCCATGGGTCTGTCTGTCTTTCTGTCCATGTGTCTGTCTGTCTTTCTGTCCATGTGTCTGTCTGTCTTTCTGTCCAAGTCTCTGTCTGTCTTTCTGTCCATGTGTCTGTCTGTCTTTCTGTCCATGTGTCTGTCTTTCTGTCCATGTGTCTGTCTGTCTTTCTGTCCATGTGTCTGTCTGTCTTTCTGTCCAAGTGTCTGTCTGTCTTTCTGTCCATGTGTCTGTCTGTCTTTCTGTCCATGTCTCTGTCTGTCTTTCTGTCCATGTGTCTGTCTGTCTTTCTGTCCATGTGTCTGTCTGTCTTTCTGTCCATGTGTCTGTCTGTCTTTCTGTCCATGTGTCTGTCTGTCTGTCTTTCTGTCCATGTGTCTGTCTGTCTTTCTGTCCATGTCTCTGTCTGTCTGTCTTTCTGTCCATATGTCTGTCTGTCTTTCTGTCCAAGTCTCTGTCTGTCTTTCTTTCCATGTGTCTGTCTGTCTGTCTTTCTGTCCATGTGTCTCTCTGTCTTTCTGTCCATGTGTCTGTCTGTCTTTCTGTCCATGTGTCTGTCTGTCTTTCTGTCCATGTGTCTGTCTGTCTTTCTGTCCTGGTCTCTGTCTATCTATCTTTCTGTCCATGTGTCTGTCTTTCTGTCCATGGGTCTGTCTGTCTTTCTGTCCATGTGTCTGTCTGTCTTTCTGTCCATGTGTCTGTCTGTCTTTCTGTCCAAGTCTCTGTCTGTCTTTCTGTCCATGTGTCTGTCTGTCTTTCTGTCCATGTGTCTGTCTTTCTGTCCATGTGTCTGTCTGTCTTTCTGTCCATGTGTCTGTCTGTCTTTCTGTCCAAGTGTCTGTCTGTCTTTCTGTCCATGTGTCTGTCTGTCTTTCTGTCCATGTCTCTGTCTGTCTTTCTGTCCATGTGTCTGTCTGTCTTTCTGTCCATGTGTCTGTCTGTCTTTCTGTCCATGTGTCTGTCTGTCTTTCTGTCCATGTGTCTGTCTGTCTGTCTTTCTGTCCATGTGTCTGTCTGTCTTTCTGTCCATGTCTCTGTCTGTCTGTCTTTCTGTCCATATGTCTGTCTGTCTTTCTGTCCAAGTCTCTGTCTGTCTTTCTTTCCATGTGTCTGTCTGTCTGTCTTTCTGTCCATGTGTCTCTCTGTCTTTCTGTCCATGTGTCTGTCTGTCTTTCTGTCCATGTGTCTGTCTGTCTTTCTGTCCTGGTCTCTGTCTATCTATCTTTCTGTCCATGTGTCTGTCTGTCTTTCTGTCTTTCTGTCCATGTGTCTGTCTGTCTTTCTGTCCATGTGTCTGTCTGTCTGTCTTTCTGTCCATGTGTCTGTCTTTCTGTCCATGTGTCTGTCTGTCTGTCTTTCTGTCCAAGTGTCTGTCTGTCTTTCTGTCCATGTGTCTGTCTGTCTTTCTGTCCATGTGTCTGTCTGTCTTTCTGTCCATGTGTCTGTCTGTCTTTCTGTCCATGTGTCTGTCTGTCTTTCTGTCCATGTGTCTGTCTGTCTGTCTTTCTGTCCATGTGTCTGTCTGTCTTTCTGTCCATGTCTCTGTCTGTCTGTCTTTCTGTCCATGTGTCTGTCTGTCTTTCTGTCCAAGTCTCTGTCTGTCTTTCTGTCCATGTGTCTGTCTGTCTGTCTGTCTTTCTGTCCATGTGTCTGTCTGTCTTTCTGTCCATGTGTCTGTCTGTCTTTCTGTCCATGTGTCTGTCTGTCTTTCTGTCCATGTGTCTGTCTGTCTTTCTGTCCATGTGTCTGTCTGTCTTTCTGTCCTGGTCTCTGTCTGTCTGTCTTTCTGTCCATGTGTCTGTCTGTCTTTCTGTCCAAGTCTCTGTCTGTCTTTCTGTCCATGTGTCTGTCTGTCTGTCTGTCTGTCTGTCTTTCTGTCCATGTGTCTGTCTGTCTTTCTGTCCATGTGTCTGTCTGTCTGTCTTTCTGTCCATGTGTCTGTCTGTCTTTCTGTCCTGGTCTCTGTCTGTCTGTCTTTCTGTCCATGTGTCTGTCTGTCTTTCTGTCCAAGTGTCTGTCTGTCTTTCTGTCCATGTGTCTGTCTGTCTTTCTGTCCATGTCTCTGTCTGTCTTTCTGTCCATGTGTCTGTCTGTCTTTCTGTCCATGTGTCTGTCTGTCTTTCTGTCCATTTGTCTGTCTGTCTTTCTGTCCATGTGTCTGTCTGTCTGTCTTTCTGTCCATGTGTCTGTCTGTCTTTCTGTCCATGTCTCTTTCTGTCCATGTGTCTGTCTGTCTTTCTGTCCAAGTCTCTGTCTGTCTTTCTGTCCATGTGTCTGTCTGTCTGTCTGTCTGTCTTTCTGTCCATGTGTCTGTCTGTCTTTCTGTCCATGTGTCTGTCCGTCTTTCTGTCCATGTGTCTGTCTGTCTTTCTGTCCATGTTTCTGTCTGTCTTTATGTCCATGTGTCTGTCTGTCTTTCTGTCCATGTGTCTGTCTGTCTCTCTCTCTTTTAGTTGTTCTCTCTCTGACTTAGAGACATTAGTGGTTGGAAGGCAGAGGATTTTGTGTCTGCTATGTTGATATGTTTACGACAGTTTTATGGTACGTGGTAGTTTTATAGTCTGTATACTTAGGTAGATTATAGTTTTATGACGTGGTAATTTTATGGTCTGTATTTAGGTAGATTATAGTTTTATGAAGTGGTAGTTTTATGGTGTGTATTTAGGTAGATTATAGTTTTATGACGTGGTAGTTTTATGGTGTGTATATGATATGTGGGTGATGTTAAACGTAGGATGTTATGCTGGTGGATTGAGACGTTGTTAGAGCCCTTGAAGTGGGTGTCACTTGTGTTCCCACACGTTCAGGACATCTAGTGGAACCGGTCCCTGAGGAAGGCCTTTACCAAGGACCCCACACATCCTAGTGGAACCGGTCCCTGAGGAAGGCCTTTACCAAGGACCCCACACATCCTAGTGGAACCGGTCCCTGAGGAAGGCCTTTACCAAGGACCCCACACATCCTAGTGGAACCGGTGACTGAGGAAGGCCTTTACCAAGGACCCCACACATCCTAGTGGAACCGGTCCCTGAGGAAGGCCTTTACCAAGGACCCCACACATCCTAGTGGAACCGGTCCCTGAGGAAGGCCTTTACCAAGGACCCCACACATCCTAGTGGAACCGGTCCCTGAGGAAGGCCTTTACCAAGGACCCCACACATCCTAGTGGAACCGGTCCCTGAGGAAGGCCTTTACCAAGGACCCCACACATCCTAGTGGAACCGGTGCCTGAGGAAGGCCTTTACCAAGGACCCCACACATCCTAGTGGAACCGGTCCCTGAGGAAGGCCTTTACCAAGGACCCCACACATCCTAGTGGAACCGGTGACTGAGGAAGGCCTTTACCAAGGACCCCACACATCCTAGTGGAACCGGTCCCTGAGGAAGGCCTTTACCAAGGACCCCACACATCCTAGTGGAACCGGTCCCTGAGGAAGGCCTTTACCAAGGACCCCACACATCCTAGTGGAACCGGTCCCTGAGGACGGCCTTTACCAAGGACCCCACACATCCTAGTGGAACCGGTGCCTGAGTAAGGCCTTTACCAAGGACCCCACACATCCTAGTGGAACCGGTCCCTGAGGAAGGCCTTTACCAAGGACCCCACACATCCTAGTGGAACCGGTGCCTGAGGAAGGCCTTTACCAAGGACCCCACACATCCTAGTGGAACCGGTCCCTGAGGAAGGCCTTTACCAAGGACCCCCACACATCCTAGTGGAACCGGTCCCTGAGGAAGGCCTTTACCAAGGACCCCACACATCCTAGTGGAACCGGTGCCTGAGTAAGGCCTTTACCAAGGACCCCACACATCCTAGTGGAACCGATGCCTGAGGAAGGCCTTTACCAAGGACCCCACACATCCTAGTGGGACCGGTCCCTGAGGAAGGCCTTTACCAAGGACCCCACACATCCCAGCCACAAGCTGTTCTCTCCCTTACGGTATCAGAGCAGGACGTCTCTCTCTCTCTCACTCTCACTCTCACTCTCACACACACACACACACACACACACACACACACACACACACACACACACACACACACACACACACACACACACACACACACACACACACACACACACACACACACACACACACACACACACTGTCCCTGTCTCCCCCTGTCTCTCCCTGTCTGTCCCTGTCTCCCCCTGTCTCTCCTTGTCTGGCCCTGTCTCCCTGTCTCCCCCTGTCTCTCCTTGTCTGTCCCTGTCTCCCTGTCTCCCCCTGTCTCTCCCTGTCTGTCCCTGTCCCCCTGTCTCTCCCTGTCTCTCCTTCTCTCCCTGTCTCTCTCTCTTCAACACACACTGTCTCCCTGTCTCTCCCTGTCTCTCCCTGTCTGTCCCTGTCCCCCTTGTCTGTCCCTGTCTCCCTGTCTCCCCCTGTCTCTCCCTGTCTGTCCCTGTCCCCCTGTCTCTCCCTGTCTCTCCCTCTCTCCCTGTCTCTCTCTCTTCAACACACACTGTCTCCCTGTCTCTCCTTCTCTCCCTGTCTCTCTCTCTTCAACACACACTGTCTCCCTGTCTCTCCCTCTCTCTCCCTGTCTGTCCCTGTCCCCCTGTCTGTCCCTGTCTCTCCTTCTCTCTCCCTGTCTCTCTCTCTTCAACACACACTGTCTCCCTGTCTCTCTCTCTTCAACACACACTCTCTCCCTGTCTTTCTCTTCAACACACACTGTCTCCCTGTCTCTCCCTCTTCAACACACACTGTCTCTCCATGTCTCTCCCTGTCTCCCTGTCTGTCCCTGTCCCCCTGTCTGTCCCTGTCTCTCCCTCTCTCCCTGTCTCTCTCTCTTCAACACATGCTGTCTCCCTGTCTCTCCTTCTCTCCCTGTCTCTCTCTCTTCAACACACACTGTCTCCGTGTCTCTCCCTCTCTCTCCCTGTCTCTCCCTCTTCAACACACCCTGTCTCCCTGTCTCTCCATGTCTCTCTCTCTTCAACACACACTGTCTCCCTGTCTCTCCCTCTTCAACACACCCTGTCTCCCTGTCTCTCCATGTCTCTCTCTCTTCAACACACACTGTCTCCCTGTCTCTCTCTCTTCAACACACCCTGTCTCCATGTCTCTCCATGTCTCTCTCTCTTCAACACACACTGTCTCCCTGTCTCTCCCTCTTCAACACACACTGTCTCCCTGTCTCTCCCTCTTCAACACACACTGTCTCTCCCTCTCTCCCTGTCTCTCTCTCTTCAACACACGCTGTCTCCCTGTCTCTCCTTCTCTCCCTGTCTCTCTCTCTTCAACACACACTGTCTCCCTGTCTCTCCCTCTCTCTCCCTGTCTCTCCCTCTTCAACACACCCTGTCTCCATGTCTCTCCCTGTCTCTCCCTCTTCAACACACACTGTCTCCATGTCTCTCCCTCTTCAACACACACTGTCTCCCTGTCTCTCCCTGTCTCTCCCTCTTCAACACACACTGTCTCCCTGTCTCTCCCTGTCTCTCCCTCTTCAACACACACTGTCTCCCTGTCTCTCCCTGTCTCTCTCTCTTCAACACACCCTGTCTCCCTGTCTCTCCATGTCTCTCTCTCTTCAACACACACTGTCTCCCTGTCTCTCCCTCTTCAACACACACTGTCTCCCTGTCTCTCCCTGTCTCTCCCTCTTCAACACACACTGTCTCCCTGTCTCTCCCTGTCTCTCTCTCTTCAACACACACTGTCTCCCTGTCTCTCCCTGTCTCTCTCTCTTCAACACACACTGTCTCCCTGTCTCTCCCTGTCTCTCTCTCTTCAACACACACTGTCTCCCTGTCTCTCCCTGTCTCTCCCTCTTCAACACACACTGTCTCCCTGTCTCTCCCTGTCTCTCTCTCTTCAACACACTGTCTCCATGTCTCTCCCTGTCTCTCTCTCTTCAACACACGCTGTCTCCCTGTCTCTCCCTCTTCAACACACACTGTCTCCCTGTCTCTCCCTGTCTCTCCCTCTTCAACACACTGTCTCCATGTCTCTCCCTGTCTCTCTCTCTTCAACACACGCTGTCTCCCTGTCTCTCCCTCTTCAACACATGCTGTCTGCCTGCCCACCTCACTCAGTTAGTGCTAAGAAGTTGCTGTCTTCTCTCCTTTCGTGTTCTCACGATTTCTCCTTCTCTTCCTCTCACCTGTCTCCAATCCTTTCCTCTCTCTC
>NC_074692.1:35325458-35330458 GCF_029448725.1 Salvelinus fontinalis
AGTGTGGGTCTCCTGTTTATCAGTAGAGAAATGAGTGTGGGTCTCCTGTTTATCAGTAGAGAAATGAGTGTGGGTCATCTGTTTATCAGTAGAGAAATGAGTGTGGGTCATCTGTTTATCAGTAGAGAAATGAATGTGGGTCATCTGTTTATCAGTGGAGAAATGAGTGTGGGTCACCTGTTTATCAGTAGAGAAATGAGTGTGGGTCATCTGTTTATCAGTAGAGAAATGAATGTGGGTCACCTGTTTATCAGTAGAGAAATGAATGTGGGTCACCTGTTTATCAGTAGAGAAATGAGTGTGGGTCACCGGTTTATCAGTAGAGAAATGAGTGTGGGTCACCTGTTTATCAGTGGAGAAATGAGTGTGGGTCACCTGTTTATCACTAGAGAAATGAGTGTGGGTCATCTGTTTATCAGTAGAGAAATGAATGTGGGTCACCTGTTTATCAGTAGAGAAATGAGTGTGGGTCACCTGTTTATCAGTGGAGAAATGAGTGTGGGTCACCTGTTTATCAGTAGAGAAATGAGTGTGGGTCATCTGTTTATCAGTAGAGAAATGAATGTGGGTCACCTGTTTATCACTAGAGAAATGAGTGTGGGTCACCTGTTTATCAGTAGAGAAATGAGTGTGGGTCACCTGTTTATCAGTAGAGAAATGAGTGTGGGTCACCTGTTTATCAGTAGAGAAATGAGTGTGGGTCACCTGTTTATCAGTGGAGAAATGAGTGTGGGTCACCTGTTTATCAGTAGAGAAATGAGTGTGGGTCACCTGTTTATCAGTAGAGAAATGAGTGTGGGTCTCCTGTTTATCAGTAGAGAAATGAGTGTGGGTCTCCTGTTTATCAGTAGAGAAATGAGTGTGGGTCTCCTGTTTATCAGTAGAGAAATGAGTGTGGGTCACCTGTTTATCAGTAGAGAAATGAGTGTGGGTCACCTGTTTATCAGTAGAGAAATGAGTGTGGGTCTCCTGTTTATCAGTAGAGAAATGACTGTGGGTCATCTCCTTGTTCTCGCTTTTTCTTCCTCTCTCTTCATTATGTCCTGCCCTCTAATCTCGCCGTGTATCTTCCTGTCTTCCTCTTGTCCTCTCTTTCTCCTCTACCCCTCTCCCTTCTTTTCTCTCTCTCTGTCTCCCCTGTGGCGTTAAAATTACCATCTTAACGAACAACTGTTGTGACGCTGCAAATGTTAGCTATGCCCACGAATAATTAAAAGATCATTATGGCTCAATAGACAGTCACATTCTGGAATCAGACTCATTAATTGACATTTATACCAGAAATGACATCAATTAACATGATTGCCACGGACAGTCCCTCTCTCTTCTCTCCTCCCCTCTACCCTCCCTCTCCTCTCCCTCTCTCCTCTCTCCTCCCCTCTACCCTCCCTCTCCTCTCCTCACCTCTCCCCCTCTCCTCCCTCTCCTCCCTTTTTCTTCCAACTTCTCTCTCTATTTCTCTCTCCCACTCTCTCTCTCTATTCTCTTTCTCTCTCTGTGTGTTGCAGTAGCAGTGTTAATTAGCGTGGAGCAGATGGAGAAGGTGACGGGGGAACAGTATCCACACCACACACACACACGCGCCAACACAGACCACACACACACACACACACACACACACACACACACACACACACACACACACACACACACACACACACACACACACACACACACACACACACACACACACACACACATGCGAATGTAACTAAATCTAGCATTCAAACTACAGATGTACTTAATTAATACATAAACAGTTGCAAAGTTTCCTTTTAATAACTTTTTACTGCAGTTGGCTAAATCAGGGTGTTTCTTGGTAGTCTTAAACAAATCTACTTTAAAAGTGAACACCTCACACACATGGTTATGGGCTGTACCATGTCAGATATAGAGTTGAAATGTATTATTCATTTTGAGTTTGCGTCCCAATATTATACTTTATATACATCACAGAAAAATAACAAATATTAAAAAGAACGTTTGACATAGAAACACCAGATTTTCTGTGGATTTAAAAATAAATAATGTTTATTAATTATGAAACTATGAAATATATGAATAACAGAATTGGTAATAATTCCCCCCTTGAGGCCTCTAGGTTATTTTACTACAGGAAAAGAGCAATGGTAGAAAACAACACAGTATAGTACAGACCTCCTGTACACTATTTTACAGACCTTCAGTATAGTACACTATAGTATAATACAGACCTTCTGTACACTATTTTAACAGACCTTCAGTATAGTACACTATAGTATAGTACAGACCTTCAGTATAGTACACTATAGTATAGTACAGACCTCCTGTACACTACTTTAACAGACATTCAGTATAGTATACTACAGTATAGTACAGACCTTCAGTATAGTACACTATAGTATAGTACAGACCTTCAGTATAGTACACTATAGTATAGTACAGACCTTCAGTATAGTACACTATAGTATAGTACAGACCTCCTGTACACTACTTTAACAGACATTCAGTATAGTATACTACAGTATAGTACAGACCTTCAGTATAGTACACTATAGAATAGCACAGACTTTCAGTATAGTACACTATAGTATAGTAAAGACCTTCTGTACACTATTTTAACATACCTTCAGTATAGTACACTATAGTATAGTACAGACCTTCGGTATAGTACACTATAGTATAGTACAGGCCTTCAGTATAGTATAGTATAGAAAATATCTTCAGTACACTATAGTATAGTACAATAACTTAAATAGAGTACATTATAGCATAGTACAGTAACTTAAATAGAGTACACTATAGTATAGTACAGTAACTTCAATATAGTACACTATAGTATAGTACAGTAACTTAAATAGAGTACACTATAGTATAGACAGTAACTTAAATTGAGTACACTATAGTATAGTAAAGACCTTCCGTACATTACACTATAGTATAGTACAGTAACTTAAATAGAGTACATTATAGTATAGTACAGTAACTTAAATAGAGTACACTATGGTATAGCACAGTAACTTAAACATAGAACATTATAGTATAGTACAATAACTTAAATAGAGTACACTATAGTATAGCACAGTAACTTAAATAGAGTACACTATGGTATAGTACAGTCACTTAAATAGAGTACACTATAGTATAGTAAAGACCTTCAGTACACTATAGTAAAGTACATACCTTCAGTACACTATAGTATAGTTCAGACCCTCAGTATAGTACACTATATTATAGTACAGGCCTTCAGTACACTATAGTATAGTAAAGACATCCAGTATAGTATACTACAGTATAGTACAGACCTTCAGTATAGTACACTATAGTATAGTACAGACCTTCAGTACACTATAGTATAGTTCAGACCTTCAGTATAGTACACTATAGTATAGTACAGCCCTTCCATACATTACACTATAGTATAGTACAGCCCTTCAATACAGTACACTATAGTGTAGTACAGACCTTTAATACAGTATAGTACAGTACATGCATTCAATACATTACACTATAGTATAGTACAGACCTTCAGTATAGTATAGTACAGACCTTCAATACAGTACACTATAGTATAGTACAGACCTTCAATACAGTATAGTATAGTACATACATTCAATACATTACACTATAGTATAGTACGTACCTTCAATACAGTATAGTATGTACATTCAATACACTATAGTATAGTATAGCAACTTAAATAGAGTACACTATAGTATAATACAGACCTTCAGTACACTATATTATAGTACAGACCTTCAGTATAGTACAATATAGTACAGTACAGACCTTCAGTATAGTACAATATAGTACAGTACAGACCTTCAGTATAGTACAATATAGTACAGTACAGACCTTCAGTATAGTACAATATAGTACAGTACAGACCTTCAGTATAGTACACTATATTATAGTACAGCCTTTCAGTAAGGTACACTATATTATAGTACATGCCCTCAGTATAGTATATTATAGTATAGTACAGACCTTCAGTATAGTACACTATATTATAGTACAGACCTTCAGTAAGGTACTCTATATTATAATACAGACATTCAGTACACTACAGTATAGTACATACCTTCACCACACTATAGTATAATGCAGAACATACCTTCAGTATAGTACACTATAGTGTAGTACAGACATTCAATACAGTATAGTATAGTACAGACATTCAATACATTACACTATAGTATAGTACAGACATTCAGTACAGTACAGTATAGTACATACCTTCACCACACTATAGTATAATACAGGACATACCTTCAGTATAGTACACTATAGTGTAGTACAGACCTTTAATACAGTATAGTACAGTACACACATTCAATACATTACACTATAGTATAGTACAGCCCTTCAATACAGTATAGTATAGTACATCCATTCAGTACAGTACACTATAGTACAGTACATACCTTCAATACAGTACACTATAGTATCGTACCGACCTTTAATACAGTATAGTACAGTACACACATTCAATACATTACACTATAGTATAGTACAGCCCTTCAATACAGTATAGTACATCCATTCAGTACAGTACACTATAGTATAGTACAGACCTTCAATACAGTACACTATAGTGTAGTACAGACCTTTAATACAGTATAGTACAGTACACACATTCAATACATTACACTATAGTATAGTACAGCCCTTCAATACAGTATAGTATAGTACATCCATTCAGTACAGTACACTATAGTACAGTACATACCTTCAATACAGTACACTATAGTATTGTACTGACCTTCAATACAGTACACTATAGTATAGTACAGATCTTCAATACACTATAGTATAGTACATACCTTCAATACAGTATAGTATAGTACATGCATTCAATACATTACATCACAGGTGTCAAACTCATTCCACGGGGGGCCGAGTGTCTGCGGGTTTTCGCTCCTCCCTTGTACTTGATTGATGAATTAACATCACTAATTAGTTAGGAACTCCCCACACCTGGTTGTCTAGGGCTTTATTGAAAGGAAAAAACAAAAACCTGC
>NC_074692.1:35337958-35360458 GCF_029448725.1 Salvelinus fontinalis
TCTCTTTTTCTGTTGAAAAAAACAAATGATTTAATCAATTTTAGAATAAGGCTTTAACTTAACAAAATGTGGATAAAGTCAAGGGGTCTGAATACTTTCTGATTGCACTGTAAAGATGGGTTGTATTTACAATGGTGTTTGATCTTCACTGGTTGCCTTTTTCTTGTGGCAACAGGTTACAAATATTGCTGCTGTGATGGCACATTGTGGTATTTCGCTAGTAGATATGGGAGTTTATAAAAATTGGATTTGTTTTCTAATTATTTGTGGGTCTGTGTAATCTGAGGGAAATATGTCTCTCTAATATGGTCATACATTGGGCAGGAGGTTAGGAAGTGCAGCTCACAAAGTTAAATCTGCATCTGGGGAATTACTCTCTTCCCCCAAAGACATCAATGACAGATTCCGTCAGTTTTATGAGACTCTATATACATCTAAAGCCGATTCTAACCCCTTAATTATGCAAAACTTTTTGGATGACTGTGATCTTCCTGCCCTGAACCAGGAAGATTCTAACTTCCTGAATAAGGAAATATCTCTTGAAGAAATTCGAGAAACAATCAAAACTCTAAAGAGTGGCAAGACCCCGGGCCCAGATGGATACCCGGGTG
The DNA here is from genome assembly GCF_029448725.1 of Salvelinus fontinalis. Taxonomy (NCBI): domain Eukaryota; kingdom Metazoa; phylum Chordata; class Actinopteri; order Salmoniformes; family Salmonidae; genus Salvelinus; species Salvelinus fontinalis. Next base: position 35,338,570 of record NC_074692.1, read on the forward strand.
AATTCTATAAAACATTCAGCAACATGCTCTCTCTCTACCTGCACAAAATGTTGGTTCAGTCCAGAGAGGATGGAGCTCTCCCATCTACTTTGGATGAAGCATTCATTACAGTTATACATAAGAAGGGTAAAGATCCGGAAGAGGTAGGGTCATACAGACCAATATCCCTCCTCAATACAGACCAAAAGATTTTAGCAAAAACCCTGGCTAACAGGCTTAGCACTTTAATTGGCAAACTGGTCCATTCGGACCAGACCGGCTTTATCCCGAACAGAAACTCATTCTTCAATCTCAGGCGCCTCTTCAACATTATGTATTCTCAGAGGTTACCAAACGTGGACCTTGCCGTTATATCTCTTGACGCCGAGAAGGCTTTTGACCAAGTTGAGTGGTCCTATCTATTCAAAGTCCTACAGAAATTTAATATTGGAGATGGGTTCATAAATTGGATCCAGCTTTTATATAGGAACCCCTGTGCGAGAATACTCACTAACCAATCATTGTCGCCCCGATTTAACCTCTACAGAGGGACAAGGCAGGGTTGTGCGCTGTCGCCTATGCTCTTCGCCCTAATCATTGAACCTCTCGCTCAGACGATTAGATCTGATGCAGCAATACACGGCTATAATACTAAAGATACTCTAAATAAGATTTCCCTATACGCAGATGACATTCTCCTCTATGTAACAGAACCCCAAGCTAGTATTCCAGCTATTCTTGATGTGATTAATTTGTTTGGTACCTTCTCGGGATACAGAATAAATTGGAACAAGAGTGAATTAATGCCCATACGGTTACAAAACACCTCCTGGCTAGAACATCTTCCACTTAAGTTATCTTCAGAAAAATTTACCTATCTAGGAATTGTAGTTACCAAACAATATTCCTTACTATTTAAAGAGAATTTCCCCTCGCTGATGCAAAAATAAAGACAAACATACAATTTTGGAGAACTCTCCCAATTTCTCTGCTCGGAAGAATTAATGCCATTAAAATGGTCTTCCTCCCACAACTGCTCTACCTATACCAGAACATCCCAGTATTCATACCTAAATCCTTTCATAAACAACTGGACTCAATTATCAATCCTTTCATCTGGGATTATAAAACACACAGGATAGGTAAAAAACACCTCTGCAAATCCAAGATGGAAGGAGGATTGTCTCTCCCAAATTTTATATTTTATTATTGGGCCGCTAACCTCCGTGCGGTTACGTTTTTGCTGGATGACGCACGTCCGTCACCCACCTGGCTTAGTATGGAGCGGGAGGAGTGTCACCCCTTCTCTATTGGTGCTGTGATTTTGTCGCCTGTCAATCTGGAGAGGTCACTTTATCGTAACAATCCTATTATACATTGCACAGTCCGAATCTGGAAGCAAATTAAAACCCACTTTGAGCTTAGACCAATGTCATTCATGCTCCCTGTTGCCAGGAACCCCTCCTTTGCCCCCTCCAACCTTGATAACACCTTTGAGCAATGGGGAGAGTTGGGGATAAGTACCATAGGGGATCTATATATAGAAGGGACCTTTGCTTCCTTTGAGTTGCTGAGGGAAACTTATAATCTTCCCAGAAGTAACTTTTTCAGATGCCTACAAATCAGAGACTATGTTAGGAAACACCTCCCAACATTTGGGAACGCTAAGCCTTCCATGTTTGACGGATGCATAAAAACATCCCCCACCTCAGACAAACTGATATCTCGTTTATATGATTCTTTTCAATCGGTTAGCACACCCTCTACAGATGCCATTAAGGCAAAATGGGAGGAAGAACTAGGGACTGACATTTCGATGGCAGACTGGGAAGATAGCTTGGAGTATATCCACACCTGCTCCATTAACTCCAGACATCGGCTCATACAATTCAAGGTATTACACAGATTACACTATTCCAAAACCAAACTGCATAGGATATTTCCTGATACATCCCCTATGTGTGATAAATGTCAGGCTGCACAGGGTACACTTCTCCACTGCTTTGCCCTATGCTCTAGCTTGCATGGTTACTGGTGTGGAATTTTTAGGATCATCTCTGAAGTTCTGGAGACTTCAATTGACCCAGACCCGCTTCTGATAATCCTGGGAGTGTCTGATTCCCTAATCGGACTAACCAACCCCCAAAAACAACTCATCTCTTACAGTCTCATTTCGGCAAAAAAACTAATCTTGTTGTTCTGGAAAAAGAGGGAAGCGCCCACTACCAAATTATGGCTCAGCGAATTGGCAAACACTGTACACTTAGAAAGGATTAGATATATTCTGAACAATAAATTATTAACATTTGATCAGATCTGGCAGCCTTTCCTCTCTTACTTGGACCATTCGCCGCTGTGAATTTGTACTTTTTAACGCACTCTCCATTGTAATATTTTAATCCACCTCTGGGCAGCACGTGCTGGCACCGCCACCCGAGCAGCGGGGAGGGGTATAAGGGGAAGGGATAAAGGGGAGGAGGGATAAAGGGGGGGAATAAGGGGGGGGGGGTGACACCCACCCTCTTTCTTTCTACCTGTCCTTGTTTTGTATGTCTTGTTTTGTAATAATTGTTTTGTACCCAGAACTCTGGATCTTTTTATTTCTGTCTGCTCTTTTATGTTTAGTTAAAAATTGTATACCTGCCTTTCATACCTATACACCATTCCTGTGTGTGTTCAATAAAAAATATTTGAACGAGGAAGTGCAGCTCAGTTTCCAACTCATTTTGTGGGCAGTGTGCACATAGCCTGTCTTCACTTGAGAGGCTATGCTCACTGAGTTTGTACATAGTCAAAGCTTTCCTTCATTTTGGGTCAGTCACAGTGGTCAGGTATTCTGTCGCTGTGTTTAGGGCCAAATAGCATTCTAGTTTGCTCTGTTTTTTTGTTAATTCTTTCCAATGTGTCAAGTAAATGTATTTTTGTTTTCAAATGATTTGGTTGGGTCTACTTGTATTGCTCTCTCTCTCTCTCTCTCTCTCTCTCTCTCTCTCTCTCTCTCTCTCTCTCTCTCTCTCTCACCCTGTCTCCTCTCTCTCTCTCTCTCTCTCTCTCTCTCTCTCTCTCTCTCTCTCTCTCTCACTGTGCAAATGAAGCTGCTACTTTACCCCTTAGAGTGTGTGTACGCGCTTGTGCTTGTGTGTGTGTGTGTGTGTGTTTGTGTGTGAGTCTGTGTGTCCTGCAGCATGTCATCATTCCCAGCTGGGCCCTTATCAAACACAGACACCAGACACACACAAACACACAAACACACACACAGACTCACTCCTCTCTTGTAACCAACTTACTGTTTGCCTAGTACAGTTGCGGGATCTTAATTTGAGCCAGTTTGCTTCAATAGGAAAATAAACCTGCAGCAATAGGAAATGTGTATTATTAGGTGGATTATAATTAATGGACATTTTTTGTAGGGGTTGAAACGCTTTTCAGTAGGGGAAATCAAGTCGGACATTTAAAGTGGAACCTGCTATGCAGGAAAATTCTCAGCAACAAAAGCGTGATCAAATTAAAATCCTACATCTGTATAGTGTACAGGGTGCAGCGGTAGAGCCTAATGAATAGTGACAGATGGAGCTGGGATACCGGAACAGACCTATCTGTCGCTGGAGGAGTATGTGTGTGTGTGTTTGTGTTTGTGTGTGTGTGTGTGTGTGTGTGTGTGTGTGTGTGTGTGTGTGTGGGTGCGTGCGTGCGTGCGTGTGTTTGGTTTTACTACCGTTGTGGGGACTAGAAGTCCTGACAAAGTTAGTAAAACAAGGGGGCAAAAGTGGGGACATTTTACCGTTCCCCACAATGAAAAAGGCTATTTTAGGCTTAGGGGTTAGATTTAGGTTACAATTAGGGTTACATTTAAAATTAGGGTTAGGGGTTAGGTTTAGAGTTAGGAGTTAAAGTTAAGGTTCAGGTTAGTTTAAAGGTTAAGTGTTAGGGGGTCAGTTAAAGTAGGATTTTGAATGGGAATCAATTGTTTGGTCCCCACAAGGATAGTAAATCAAACGAGTGTGTGTGGTCTTGTTCTTCTATCCTTGTGGGGACCTGAAATCCCCGAAAGTTCCCACAAGGATAGAAGAACAAGGAAACGAGGACAAAGGCTATTTTAAATTTAGGGGTTAGGTTTACAATTAGGGTTAGGGTTAGAGTTAGGATTACAATTAGGGTTAGGGTTAGGATTACAATAAGGGTTAGGGTTAGGTTTAGGTTTAGGATTACAATTAGGGTTAGGGTTACAATAATGGCTAGGGGTTAGGTTTAGGGTTAGGGTTAGGGTTAGGTTTACAATTAGGGTTAGGGTTACAATAAGGGCTAGGGGTTAGGTTTAGGGTTAGGGTTAGGATTACAATTAGGGTTAGGGGTTAGGATTAGGATTAGGGTTAGGGTTAGGAGTTAGGGTTAGGTTTAGGGTTAGGCGTTAGGATTAGAGTTTGGGTTAGATTTAGCATATAGGTTTAGTGTGTGTGTTTGTGTGGGCAGTTGGTTATAGTGAGGATTGATCGTGGGGTCTCTATGGTCTGAATAACAACTCTCTGGGTGGTTGGGCTCCGGTCAGCTCTGATCCAGTAGTAGCTAGCTGACAGCCTGGTTAAAAACAAAGCAAGCTAGATAGCCTTTTTAGCTTCCCACATCTCCATGTGAAATAATCCGATTCATAATGAAATAATATACTTGCTGGTATAACCTACAACGTGATCCCAGTTTAAATTCTGCTTCGATGTATTCACTCCCAAATCTGCTAAAAATAGATTGTCATCATGTTTTGGTCGTGGAGAAAAATACAATATCTTGCAGCTGTTTTTATCTGTAGCTGGAATCAATAGTAATTACTTCTAAACTAAATGTTTAAACATTTAAAAGTTGTTTTTGTTGGGGGGGGGGATTTAATAAAGCTGTAATGTAATTTGGTTTATTGTTTCAACAGTTTCTGAGATTATATTTGCTTATCTTTGCAAAATATGCGACTCTGATGTACAACCTATAGATTAGATCAAAGTTTAAGCCTCATTTCTTTGTGATGAAAAAAGATATTGAGACACTGTGCTGCTACGCTCCATCGGCAAACTATACTTTGTGTACAACCCTTAAACTGCCATCCCTCATGTGTCACACACACGCACACACACACAAACACGCGCACCCAAATGCACCCGCACAAAAAAACGATCACCCCCTGTGAGGGCGGGACACAGAATCTGCGGTCAGGTGATCTACAGCGCTGTGGTGTGGTGTGGTCTCTTAATCTGTCACCACTGTATTTCAGATCTCTTTCAGGATTTACCTCTCTCCATAGGATTTACCTCTCTCCATAGGATTTACCTCTCTCCGTAGGATTTACCTCTCTCCATAGGATTTATCTCTCTCCATAGGATTTACCTCTCTCCATAGGATTTACCTCTCTCCATAGGATTTACCTCTCTCCATAGGATTTATCTCTCTCCATAGGATTTACCTCTCTCCATAGGATTTACCTCTGTCCATAGGATTTACAGAATACTAAGAAATGTCCTCCAGGGACGGACTGGGACAATAATTCAGCCCTGGCATTTTATTCCACCAGCCATACACACATACACACACTATACCCACACACACTATACCCACACACACACACACACACACACACACACACACACACACACACACACACACACACACACACACACACACACACACACACACACACACACACACACACACACACACACACACACACACACACACACACACACACACACACACACACACACACACACACACACACACACACACACACTATAACCACACATACTGCCTGACCGTTCACATCCTACTTAGACACAGGCAGTAGTGCTGACACATAGCTGTCCCTCTGGAGATACAACTCACCACTATGACTGTTCCTCTGGAGATACAACTAACCACTATAACTGTCCCTCTGGAGATACAACTCACCACTATGACTGTCCCTCTGGGGATACAACTCACCACTATGACTGTTCCTCTGTCTGGGGATACAACTCACCACTATAACTGTTCCTCTGTCTGGGGATACAACTCACCACTATGACTGTTCCTCTGTCTGGAGATACAACTCACCACTATAACTGTCCCTCTGGAGATACAACTCACCACTATAACTGTCCCTCTGGAGATACAACTCACCACTATAACTGTTCCTCTGGAGATACAACTCACCACTGTATCTGTCCCTCTGTCTGGAGATACAACTCACCACTATGACTGTTCCTCTGTCTGGAGATACATCTCACCACTATGACTGTCCCTCTGTCTGGAGATACAACTCACCACTATAACTGTTCCTCTGTCTGGGGATACAACTCACCACTATGACTGTTCCTCTGTCTGGGGATACAACTCACCACTATGACTGTTCCTCTGGAGATACAACTCACCACTATAACTGTCCCTCTGGAGATACAACTCACCACTAAAACTGTTCCTCTGGAGATACAACTCACCACTATGACTGTTCCTCTGGAGATACAACTCACCACTATAACTGTTCCTCTGTCTGGGGATACAACTCACCACTATATCTGTCCCTCTGGAGATACAACTCAACACTATGACTGTCCCTCTGGAGATACAACTCACCACTATGACTGTCCCTCTGGAGATACAACTCACCACTATAACTGTTCCTCTGTCTGGAGATACAACTCACCACTATGACTGTCCCTCTGGAGATACAACTCACCACTATGACTGTTCCTCTGGAGATACAACTCACCACTATGACTGTCCCTCTGGAGATACAACTCACCACTATGACTGTCCCTCTGGGGATACATCTCACCACTATGACTGTCCCTCTGGAGATACAACTCACCACTATGACTGTCCCTCTGGAGATACAACTCACCACTATGACTGTTCCTCTGGAGATACAACTCACCACTATGACTGTTCCTCTGTCTGGAGATACAACTCACCACTATATCTGTCCCTCTGGAGATACAACTCACTACTATAACTGTTCCTCTGTCTGGGGATACAACTCACCACTAAGACTGTCCCTCTGGAGATACAACTCACCACTATGTCTGTCCCTCTGGAGATACAACTCACCACTATGACTGTCCCTCTGGAGATACAACTCACCACTGTATCTGTCCCTCTGTCTGGAGATACAACTCACCACTATGACTGTCCCTCTGGAGATACAACTCACCACTATGACTGTCCCTCTGGAGATACAACTCACCACTATGACTGTCCCTCTGGAGATACAACTCACCACTGTATCTGTCCCTCTGTCTGGAGATACAACTCACCACTATGACTGTTCCTCTGTCTGGAGATACAACTCACCACTATAACTGTCCCTCTGGAGTTACAACTCACCACTATAACTGTCCCTCTGGAGATACAACTCACCAATATGACTGTCCCTCTGGGGATACAACTCACCACTATAACTGTTCCTCTGGAGATACAACTCACCACTATAACTGTTCCTCTGTCTGGGGATACAACTCACCACTATGACTGTCCCTCTGGAGATACAACTCACCACTATGACTGTTCCTCTGGAGATACAACTCACCACTATGACTGTCCCTCTGGAGATACAACTCACCACTATAACTGTTCCTCTGGAGATACAACTCACCACTATGACTGTTCCTCTGGAGATACAACTCACCACTATAACTGTCCCTCTGGAGATACAACTCACCACTATAACTGTTCCTCTGGAGATACAACTCACCACTATAACTGTTCCTCTGTCTGGAGATACAACTCACCACTCTGACTGTTCCTCTGTCTGGAGATACAACTCACCACTATGACTGTTCCTCTGTCTGGGGATACAACTCACCACTATGACTGTCCCTCTGGAGATACAACTCACCACTATGACTGTCCCTCTGGGGATACAACTCACCACTATGACTGTCCCTCTGGGGATACAACTCACCACTATGACTGTCCCTCTGGAGATACAACTCACCACTTTAACTGTTCCTCTGTCTGGGGATACAACTCACCACTATGACTGACCCTCTGTCTGGGGATACAACTCACCACTATGACTGTCCCTCTGGAGATACAACTCACCACTATGACTGTTCCTCTGGAGATACAACTCACCACTATGTCTGTCTCTCTGGAGATACAACTCACCACTATGACTGTCCCTCTGTCTGGAGATACAACTCACCACTATGACTGTCCCTCTGGAGATACAACTCACCACTATGACTGTCCCTCTGGAGATACAACTCACCTCTATGACTGTCCCTCTGGGGATACAACTCACCACTATAACTGTCCCTCTGGAGATACAACTCACCTCTATAACTGTTCCTCTGGAGATACAACTCACCACTAAAACTGTTCCTCTGGAGATACAACTCACCACTATGACTGTCCCTCTGGGGATACATCTCAACACTATGACTGTCCCTCTGGAGATACAACTCACCACTATGACTGTCCCTCTGTAGATACAACTCACCACTATGACTGTTCCTCTGGAGATACAACTCACCACTATGACTGTTCCTCTGTCTGGAGATACAACTCACCACTATAACTGTCCCTCTGGAGATACAACTCACTACTATAACTGTTCCTCTGTCTGGGGATACAACTCACCACTATGACTGTCCCTCTGGAGATACAACTCACCACTATGACTGTCCCTCTGGAGATACAACTCACCACTATAACTGTTCCTCTGTCTGGAGATACAACTCACCACTATGAATGTTCCTCTGTCTGGAGTTACAACTCACCACTATAACTGTCCCTCTGGAGATACAACTCACCACTATGACTGTCCCTCTGGGGATACAACTCACCACTATAACTGTTCCTCTGGGGATACAACTCACCACTATAACTGTTCCTCTGTCTGGGGATACAACTCACCACTATAACTGTCCCTCTGGAGATACAACTCACCACTATAACTGTTCCTCTGTCTGGGGATACAACTCACCACTATGACTGTCCCTCTGGAGATACAACTCACCACTATGGCTGTTCCTCTGGAGATACAACTCACCACTATGACTGTTCCTCTGGAGATACAACTCACCACTATAACTGTTCCTCTGGAGATACAACTCACCACTATGACTGTTCCTCTGGAGATACAACTCACCACTATAACTGTCCCTCTGGAGATACAACTCACCACTATAACTGTTCCTCTGGAGATACAACTCACCACTATAACTGTTCCTCTGTCTGGAGATACAACTCACCACTCTGACTGTTCCTCTGTCTGGAGATACAACTCACCACTATGACTGTCCCTCTGTCTGGGGATACAACTCACCACTATGACTGTCCCTCTGGAGATACAACTCACCACTATGACTGTTCCTCTGGAGATACAACTCACCACTATGTCTGTCTCTCTGGAGATACAACTCACCACTATGTCTGTCTCTCTGGAGATACAACTCACCACTATGTCTGTCTCTCTGGAGATACAACTCACCACTATGTCTGTCTCTCTGGAGATACAACTCACCACTATGACTGTCCCTCTGGAGATACAACTCACCACTATGACTGTCCCTCTGGAGATACAACTCACCACTATGACTGTCCCTCTGGAGATACAACTCACCTCTATGACTGTCCCTCTGGGGATACAACTCACCACTATAACTGTCCCTCTGGAGATACAACTCACCTCTATAACTGTTCCTCTGGAGATACAACTCACCACTATAACTGTTCCTCTGTCTGGGGATACAACTCACCACTATAACTGTCCCTCTGGAGATACAACTCACCACTATGACTGTCCCTCTGGAGATACAACTCACCACTATAACTGTTCCTCTGTCTGGAGATACAACTCACCACTATATCTTTCCCTCTGGAGATACAACTCACCACTATGACTGTTCCTCTGGAGATACAACTCACCACTATGACTGTCCCTCTGGAGATACAACTCACCACTATGACTGTTCCTCTGGAGATACAACTCACCACTATGACTGTCCCTCTGGAGATACAACTCACCTCTATGACTTTCCCTCTGGGGATACAACTCACCACTATGACTGTCCCTCTGGAGATACAACTCACCACTATGACTGTCCCTCTGGAGATGCAACTCACAACTATGACTGTCCCTCTGGAGATACAACTCACCACTATGACTGTCCCTCTGGAGATACAACTCACCACTATGACTGTCCCTCTGGAGATACAACTCACCACTATGACTGTCCCTCTGGAGATACAACTCACCACTATGACTGTCCCTCTGGAGATACAACTCACCACTATGACTGTCCCTCTGGAGATACAACTCACCACTATGACTGTCCCTCTGGAGATACAACTCACCACTATGACTGTCCCTCTGGAGATACAACTCACCTCTATGACTGTCCCTCTGGGGATACAACTCACCACTATAACTGTCCCTCTGGAGATACAACTCACCTCTATAACTGTTCCTCTGGAGATACAACTCACCACTATAACTGTTCCTCTGTCTGGGGATACAACTCACCACTATAACTGTCCCTCTGGAGATACAACTCACCACTATGACTGTCCCTCTGGAGATACAACTCACCACTATAACTGTTCCTCTGTCTGGAGATACAACTCACCACTATATCTGTCCCTCTGGAGATACAACTCACCACTATGACTGTTCCTCTGGAGATACAACTCACCACTATGACTGTCCCTCTGGAGATACAACTCACCACTATGACTGTTCCTCTGGAGATGCAACTCACCACTATGACTGTCCCTCTGGAGATACAACTCACCTCTATGACTGTCCCTCTGGGGATACAACTCACCACTATGACTGTCCCTCTGGAGATACAACTCACCACTATGACTGTCCCTCTGGAGATGCAACTCACCACTATGACTGTCCCTCTGGAGATACAACTCACCACTATGACTGTCCCTCTGGAGATACAACTCACCACTATGACTGTCCCTCTGGAGATACAACTCACCACTATAACTGTCCCTCTGGAGGTACAACTCACCACTATGACTGTCCCTCTGGAGATACAACTCACCACTATGACTGTCCCTCTGGAGATACAACTCACCACTATGACTGTCCCTCTGGAGATACAACTCACCACTATGACTGTCCCTCTGCTCTAGACATGTGGTTTGCCTCCCTGTTGTTCTGTCTGTCTCAGCGTCTTTTCTGCTATCACTCTGTACGGCTTCTTGTTCTCTGTCTTTCTGTCGGTCTGTCTGCTTAAAGCCACATACGTTATAAACGCCATGCTAATGATTTAGGCTATATTGCTGATTAGTGCCTGTCATATGTGTTCCCCTGAAACAACACCTACCCTAAGTGTTAATTACTTTTCCAGGCTTCCAGGCTAACATTTTCCCCCTGGTGTCGCTGCTGCCTCTAACTCCTACAGTTGGTGGCACCAGCCCATGATTTGGTCGGACCCAAATCATGAGTCATCGTATAAAGTCATTCGTATCGCTTTATTAAGACGCATAATAGACTACTAAGGTATTCAAGAAAGAAGTTGTTTCATCTAAATTAACAGGAATACATGATTCAAGATATGTTGATGTGCAACCTAATCCAGTGATTGTCATGAATTTTGGGTTGACAATTATACTGTGGTTGATACATTTTATTGTCAAAATAGGACATCAGAATTTCCAGATTTCTTTTATTCAATAGAGATGAGTGCACTAATTAATATCATAGGCTAATTCATTTGGGGTTCACCTGAGGAAGTGGAAACTCAAAACACTCAAAACATCATCATCAGTAAATTAAATGTATGAAAAAAAAAGACTTTGTAGTTGTGGGCTACTTACTACCCATGAGACCTATAGGCCTATCCCCTCGCAATGGACAGTCCACATTTCACACGCGCGCTGTTCCATATCTAAAAGCCATATCAAGTATCTTGGTAGTGAAATAGTTTCTATTTAGCTGAATGTTGAAAGTTGTGAAATTAATTCCTATATAAGCACACATTGAGTGGTTGAAGTCGAAAGTTTACATACACTTAGGTTGGAGTCATTAAAACTCGTTTTTCAACCACCCCACACATTTCTTGTTAACAATCTATTATTTCACAAGATTATTTCACTTATAATTCACTGTATCACAATTCCAGTGGATCAGATGTTTTCATACACTAAGTTGACTGTGCCTTTAAAAAATCCTCTTGACGCTAGGGGGCAGAATTTTTATGTTTGGAAAAATAACATTCCCAATGTAAGCTGCCTATTTCTCAGGTCCAGATGCTAGAATATGCAGATAATTGACAGAGTAGGATAGAAAACACTCTAAAGTTTCCAAAACTGTCAAAATATTGTCTGTGAGTATAACAGAACTGATTTTGCAGGCGAAAACCTGAGGAAATCCAACCCGGAAGTGACTCTTATTTTGAAAAATCACTGTTCCATTGCCTGCCTTTCGTCCATTTAAAGGAATATCAACCAGATTCCTTTTCCAATGGCTTCCTCAGGGTGTGAACAGTCTTTAGACATAGTTTCAAGTTTTATTCTGAAAAATTCTGAAAAATTAACAAGATTTATCAAAACGCGTCAGTGGATAGACAGATGTCCTTCCATTAGTTCATGCACGCGACACTGGTTGCTCGACGATTTCTTTCTCTCAAGTATTGAATAGTTTACAGTCCGGTTGAAATATTATCGATTATTGATGTTAAAAACAACCTGAGGATTGATTATTAAAAACGTTTGACATGTTTCTACGAACTTTACGGATACTATTTGGAATTTTCGTCAAGCCTTGATGACCTGCCTAAGGCTGTGAAATACTGAACGTAACGTGCCAAACAAATGGAGTTTTTTTTATATAAAAATAATCTTTATCGAACAAAAGGAACATTTATTGTGTAACTGGGAGTCTTGTGAGTGCAAACATCCGAAGATCATCAAAGGTAAGCGATTCATTTTATTGCTTTTCTGGCTTTCGTGACCAATCTACATTGCTGCTAGGTGTTCTTAATGTTTTGTCTAGCGATCGATAAACTCACACAAACACTTGGATTGCTTTCGCTGTAAAGCATATTTTCAAAATCTGACATGACAGGTGGATTAATAACAAGCTAAGCTGTGTTTTGCTATATTACACTTGTGATTTCATGAATATAAATATTTTTAGCAATTTTGGGGGAATTTGGCTCTCTGCAATGTAGCGGTTGTTGATGAAAATGATCCCGCTAAAGGGATCCGTGCGTCAAGAAGTTTTAAACAGCTTAGAAAACTCCAGAAAAATGATATCATGGCTTTAGAAGCTTCTGATAGGCTAATTGACATCATTTGAACTCAGTGCCTCTTTGCTTGACATCATGGGAAATCTCTAGAAATCAGCCAAGATCTCAGAAAAAAAATTATAGACCTCCACAAGTCTGGTTCATCCTAGGGAGCAATTTCCAAATGCCTGAAGGTACCACGTTCATCTGTACAAACAATAGTTTGCAAGTATAAACACCATGGGACCACGCAGCCATCATACCGCTCAGGAAGGAGATGTGTTCTGTCTCCTAGAGATGAACGTACTTTGGTTCGAAAAGTGCAAATCAATCCCAGAACAACAGCAAAGGACCTTGCTGGGGGAAACAGGTACAAAAGTATCTATATCCACAGTAAAACAAGTCCTATATCGACATAACCTGAAAGGCCACTCAGCAAGGAAGAAGCCACTGCTCCAAAACCGCCATAAAAAAAGCCAGATTACGGTTTGCAACTGCACATGGGGACAAAGGATCGTACTTTTTGGAGAAATGTCCTCTGGTCTGATGAAACAAAAATAGAACTGTCTGGCCATAATGACCATCGTTATGTTTGAAGGAATTAACAATCTTTCTGCCCATATCAGATATGTCTATGTCCTGGGAAATGTTCTTGTTACTAACAACCTCATGCTAATCACATTAGCCTACGTTAGCTCAACCGATCCTGTAGAGGTTTTAATTTATCGTTTTAGTTACCAATATTGATTTATGTATGTATTGATTTCATGTTTGCTATGTTTTGTGTTAATTGTCCACATTTTATTAATGTTCATGACTTTGCAAGACCACTTTCCTATTAGCCTGCTGTCAACACTCCTTAGCTCTCATCCTGTTTCAGTTCGATCTACTTCTGCTGGTTCCTCATCCTTTCTATGGTTTGTAGTGCCCATAAAGGGATCATTATTCATTCACACACAACTCTTGTTATTATCTTTGAGTGTGTGTGAGTGTGTGTGAGTGTGTGCGTGTGTGTGTTGTTACAAGGTAACCAACATCTATTTATTCAGCCACATAAAACAGGATATGATAAGAGTATGATGTCAAACTCTAGTTTCTAAAACTAGGACAAGTCAAGTTTCTCACAGCAGTTCAGAGAGATGTGTTCTTGTTATTTCTGCACTGTGTGTGTCTGTCCTTTGTTGTTCAATCTGTCTGTCTGTAATTATCTGTGGGCTGTTGGACTGTTGGCTGGCTGGTTAGTTGGTTGGTTAGTTGGTTGGTTGGTTAGTTGGTTGTCTGATTGGTTGGCTGGTTGGTTAGTTGGCTGGCTTGTTGGTTGGCTGGTTGGTTAGTTAGTTGGCTGGCTGGCTGGTTGGCTGGTTTGTTGGTTGGCTGGTTTGGTTAGTTGGCTGGTTAGTTGGTTGGTTGGTTGGTTGGTTGGTTGGTTGGTTGGTTGGTTGGCTGGTTTGGTTGGTTGGCTGGTTAGTTGTTTGGTTGGTTGGATGGCTGGTTGGTTGGTTGGCTGGTTGGTTAGTTGTTTGGTTGGTTGGTTGGCTGGTTGGCTGGCTGGTTGGTTTGCTGGTTAGTTGTTTGGTTGGTTGGTTTGTTGGCTGGCTGGCTGGTTAGTTGTTTGGCTGGCTGGCTGGTTGGTTGGTTGGTTGGTTGGTTGGTTGGCTGGTTGGTTAGTTCCTCTCAGTCTCACAGTGGTTAACTATCTGCTCTTGATTTAATTAACAGGATTTCAAACATGTATTTTAGTTTACATACAGGAAGACATCTCACTGTGTGTGTGTGCGTGTGCGTGTCTTTTAGTTTATATATTCAAATCAAATGTCATTTGTCACATACACATGTTTAGTAGATGTTATTGCGGGTGTAGCGTACTGCTTGTGTTTCTAGCTCCAACAGTGCAGTAGTATCTAACAAGTAATATCTAACAATTTCACAACAATACACACACATCTAAAGTTGTAACGGCTGTTATAATCCTCCTCCTCCTCGGTCGAGGAGAAGGAGTAGGGATCGGACCAATACGCAGCATTGTATGCAGACATAAAGAATTTATTTAAACAAGACGAAAATACGAAGAACACTTGAATAGATTACAAAACAACAAAACGACGTAGACAGACCTGAACTTGAGAACTTACAATATAACACGAAGAACGCACGAACAGGAACCGACTAACCAAACGAACGAACACGAAACAGTCCCGTGTGGTGCGACAGACACAGACACAGGAACAATCACCCACAAACAAACAGTGAGAACAGCCTACCTTAATATGGTTCTCAATCAGAGGAAACGTCAAACACCTCCCCCTAATTGAGAACCATATCAGGCAACACATTTAACCCAACATAGAAACACATAACATAGACTACCCACCCAGCTCACGTCCTGACCAACTAAACAAAGTTTAAACAAAGGAAAATAAGGTCAGGAACGTGACAGAAGTAAAGGAATGGAATTAAGAATATATAAATATTTGAGGGCCTCCCGGGTGGCGCAGTGGTCTAGGGCACTGCATCGCAGTGCTAACTGCGCCACCAGTGTCTCTGGGTTCGCGCCCAGGCTCTGTCGCAGCCGGCCGCGACCGGGAGGTCCGTGGGGCGACGCACAATTGGCATAGCGTCGTCCGGGTTAGGGAGGGTTTGGCCGGTAGGGATATCCTTGTCTCATCGGGCTCCAGCGACTCCTGTGGCGGGCCGGGCGCAGTGCGCGCTAACCGAGGGGGCCAGGTGCACGGTGTTTCCTCCGACACATTGGTGCGGCTGGCTTCCGGGTTGGAGGCGCGCTGTGTTAAGAAGCAGTGCGGCTTGGTTGGGTTGTGCTTCGGAGGACGCATGGCTTTCGACCTTCGTCTCTCCCGAGCCCGTACGGGAGTTGTAGCGATGAGACAAGATAGTAATTACTAGCGATTGGATACCACAAAAATTGGGGAGAAAATGGGATAAAATTTAATAAAAAAAGAAGAATAAAAAAAAAAGAATATATAAATATTTGGTCGAGCAATGTCAGAGCTTCGTAGAAACCAAAACAAAAGAGTGAGGAGTACCTTGAATAAATAACACACGCGCACAATGATACCACACGGGACGAGACCCGTAATCATCTGGCAATCCACAAGGGCACGAAAGCTCAAAACACACAGCACAGGTCCTCACAGCACCAACGGACAGTGTAACAATAATCAACAGCACCATGGTGAACAAAGGGCACCTATATACAATACAATCAGTGGGAATAGGGGACAGGTGTGTGTGATGAACGTTCCGGAGGGATCCGTGACACTAGTGTTCCAAGTGGCCGGTGATTTCAAGTCAATGTATATAGGAAGACTTGTCATGTCCACTCGCCACTCACTGACTGTGAATAAAAAAGAACATGTCTTCTTTCGGTGTCAGTTATTAGCTAGAGGAGTGTTGTTTTGGTCAGGAGGAATGCCTCTCTGTTTTAGCCTCTCTACTTTAGCCTCTCTATTTTAGCCTCTCTACTTTAGCCTCTCTGTTTTAGCCTCTCTGTTTTAGCCTCTCTACTTTAGCCTCTCTACTTTAGCCTCTCTATTTTAGCCTCTCTATTTTAGCCTCTCTATTTTAGCCTCTCTACTTTAGCCTCTCTACTTTAGCCTCTCTACTTTAGCCTCTCTATTTTAGCCTCTCTATTTTAGCCTCTCTACTTTAGCCTCTCTATTTTAGCCTCTCTATTTTAGCCTCTCTATTTTAGCCTCTCTACTCTAGCCTCTCTATTTTAGCCTCTCTATTTTAGCCTCTCTATTTTAGCCTCTCTATTTTAGCCTCTCTACTTTAGCCTCTCTACTTTAGCTTCTCTATTTTAGCCTCTCTATTTTAGCCTCTCTACTTTAGCTTCTCTATTTTAGCCTCTCTATTTTAGCCTCTCTACTTTAGCCTCTCTATTTTAGCCTCTCTATTTTAGCCTCTCTACTTTAGCCTCTCTATTTTAGCCTCTCTATTTTAGCCTCTCTACTTTAGCCTCTCTATTTTATCCTCTCTATTTTAGCCTCTCTATTTAGCCTCTCTATTTTAGCCTCTCTACTTTAGCTTCTCTATTTTAGCCTCTCTATTTTAGCCTCTCTATTTTAGCCTCTCTACTTTAGCCTCTCTATTTTAGCCTCTCTATTTTAGCCTCTCTATTTTAGCCTCTCTACTTTAGCCTCTCTATTTTAGCCTCTCTACTTTAGCCTCTCTATTTTAGCCTCTCTACTTTAGCCTCTCTATTTTAGCCTCTCTATTTAGCCTCTCTATTTTAGCCTCTCTATTTTAGCCTCTCTACTTTAGCCTCTCTACTTTAGCCTCTCTATTTTAGCCTCTCTATTTCGCCTCTCTATTTTAGCCTCTCTATTTATGATGGTTGAGATGAATATCAATAGGTCTGTTTTATTTCATTATGTAAGGGTTCGACTGACTGGAGTCTCTACACAACAGTAAATAGGGGATTGAAGTCAGATCACCTCGTGTTTGTTATCACAGTAACTGTAGTTATGGAAAATGAACCTATGTGTTTCCCTTTTCCCTAGACCAACACTATAAGAGTAAAGTATTGTTACAAAATATGTTTATTCCCTTGACATATACTGTAACAGTATCATTACAAAACACATTGTTAAAGAACTTTGTCTATCAGATGACATACTGTTTGATTCCCTCCCTTCTGATCTGCCAAGACAGAGAGACGGAGAAATGAGAGATGTGAGACAGGGAGAGATGTGAGACAGGGAGAGATGTGAGACAGGGAGAGAGAGATGAGAGATGTGAGACAGGGAGAGATAGAGACAGGGAGAGCGAGAGATGAGAGATGTGAGACAGGGAGAGATAGAGACAGGGAGAGAGAAAGATGAGAGATGTGAGATGTGAGACAGGGAGAGAGAGAGAGAGAGATGAGAGATGTGAGACAGGGAGAGAGAGATGAGAGATGTGAGACAGGGAGAGATAGAGCCAGGGAGAGAGAGAGATGAGAGATGTGAGACAGGGAGAGAGAGATGTGAGACAGGGAGAGAGAGAGACAGGGAGAGACAGGGAGAGAGAGAGACAGAGGGACAGTGAGACAGAGGGACAGTGAGACAGAGGGACAGGGAGAAGTAATGTGTGTTCTGGGATACATCAGCTCTTACTATAAGCTATAACTATGAGTTTAGTAGGATACATCAGCTGTTGAGCTTTTAGAATTTGTATCTCTGGACGTCACCAGCACAGTATGTATTTGTGTATAGATTTGAATCAAACTCTTTTTAATCAGAGATTGTGTAACAGCCTTATTCTAAAATGTATTAAATATATTTTTTTCCTCATCAATCTACATACAATACCCCATAATGACAAAGAGAAAACAGGTTTTTATAAATGTTTGCAAATTTATTGGAAATACAATACAGAAAAACCTTATTTACATAAGTATTCAGACACTTTGCTATGAAACTTGAAATTGAGCTCAGGTGCATCCTGTTTCCATTGATCATCCTTGAGATGTTTCTACAACTTGATTGGAATCCACCTTTGGTAAATTCAAATGGTTGGACATGATTTGGAAAGGCACACACCTTTGGAAAGGTCCCACAGTTGACAGTGCATGTCAGAGCAAAAACCAAGCCATGAGATCAAAGGAATTGTCTGTAGAGCTCTGAGACAGGACCGTGTCGAAGCACAGATCTGGGGAAGAATAACAAAACATGTCTACAGCATCGAATGTCCCCAAGAACACAGTGGCCTCCATCATTCTTAAACTGAAGAAGTTTGGAACCACCTAGACTCTTCCTAGAGCTGGCCGCCCAGCCAAACTGAGCAATCGTGGGACGAGGGCCTTGGTCAGGGAGGTGACCAAGAGCCTGATGGTCACTCTGACAGAGCTCCAGAGTTCCTCTGTGGAGATGGGAGAACCTTCCAGAAGGACAACCATCTCTGCAGCACTCCACAAATTAGGCCTTTATGGTAGAGTGGTCAGATGGAAGCCACTCCTCAGTAAAAGGCACATGACAGCCCACTTGGAGTATGCCGAAAGATTCTCTGGTCTGATGAAACCATGATTTAAATTTGTCCTCAATGCCAAGCGTCACGTCTGGAGGAAACCTGGCACCATCCCTACAGTGAAGCATGATGGCAGCATCGTGTTGTGGGGATGTTTTTCAGAGGCAGGGACTGGGAGACTAATCAGGATCAAGGGAAAGATGAACAGAGCAAAGTACAGAGAGATCCTTGATGAAAACCTGCTCCAGCGCGCTCAGGACCTCAGACTGGGGCGAAGGTTCACCTTCCAACAGGACAACGACCCTAAGCACACAGCCAAAACAACGCAGGAGTGGCTTTGAGACAAGTCACTGAATGTCCTTGAGTGGCCCATTCAGAGCCTGGAACCCGATCGAACATCTCTGGAGAAACCTGAAAATAGCTGTGCTGTGACGCTCCCAATCCAACCTGACAGAGCTTGAGAGGATCTGCAGAGAAGAATGGGAGAAACTCCCCAAATACAGGTGTGCCACGCTTGTAGTGTCATACCCAAGATGACTCAAGGCTGTAATTGCTGCTAAAGGTGCTTAAACAAAGTACTGAGCAAAGGGTCTGAATACTTATGTAAATGTGATATTTACGTTTTTTCATTTGTAATAAAATCTCTAAAAACCTGTTTTTTGCTTTGACATTATGGGTATTGTGTGTAGATTCATCCATTGTAGAATAAGACTGTAACATAACAAAATGTGGTACAAGTCAAGGGGTCTGAATACTTTCCGACTTCAACTGTATATATCTGGAATAACAAGTTGGCAGCCGGCCTCAATAACAAAGTTGCATTTTTCAAAGTCAGAACGGAAAGGGGGGTGGGGGAAGAAAGAAAGAAAGGAGGGAAGGAAGGAGAGGAGACTGCTGGCTTGTTGTCGTCGATGGCCGACCTCGCCCCGGACACATTACAATGGCATTTAGCAGATTGGGAACACCATTGATTTATACTGCAGCCTACCACGCACACACACACACACACACACACACACACACACACACACACACACACACACACACACACACACACACACACACACACACACACACACACACACACACACACACACACACTGCATCCACTGACTAATGCGGTCCTGAGAAGGCTGAGCAGAGCAAGGTGGGGACTGACTAATGCGGTCCTGAGAAGGCAGAGCAGGGTGGGGACTGACTCATGCGGTCCTGAGAAGGCAGATCAGAGTAGAGTGGGGACTGACTAATGCGGTCCTGAGAAGGCAGAGCAGAGTGGGGACTGACTAATGCGGTCCTGAGAAGGCAGATCAGAGTAGAGTGGGGACTGACTAATGCGGTCCTGAGAAGGCAGAGCAGAGTGGGGACTGACTAATGCGGTCCTGAGAAGGCAGATCAGAGTAGAGTGGGGACTGACTAATGCGGTCCTGAGAAGGCAGAGCAGAGTGGGGACTGACTAATGCGGTCCTGAGAAGGCAGAGCAGGGTGGGGACTGACTAATGCGGTCCTGAGAAGGAAGAGCAGAGCAGGGTGGGGACTGACTAATGTGGTCCTGAGAAGGCAGAGCAGAGCAGGGTGGGGACTGACTAATGCGGTCTGGAGAAGGCAGAGCAGAGCAGGGTGGGGACTGACTAATGCGGTCCTGAGAAGGCAGAGCAGAGCAGGGTGGGGACTGACTAATGCGGTCCTGAGAAGGCAGAGCAGAGCAGAGTGGGGACTGACTAATGCGGTCCTGAGAAGGCAGAGCAGAGTGAGGACTGACTAATGCGGTCCTGAGAAGGCAGAGGAGAGGAGAGTGGGGACTGACTCATGCGGTCTGGAGAAGGCAGAGCAGAGTGGGGACTGACTCATGCGGTCCTGAGAAGGCAGAGCAGAGTGGGGACTGACTAATGCGGTCCTGAGAAGGCAGAGCAGAGTGGGGACTGACTAATGTGGTCCTGAGAAGGCAGAGCAGAGCAGGGTGGGGACTGACTAATGCGGTCCTGAGAAGGCAGAGCAGAGTGGGGACTGACTCATGCGGTCCTGAGAAGGCAGAGCAGAGTGGGGACTGACTAATGCGGTCCTGAGAAGGCAGAGCAGAGTGGGGACTGACTAATGCGGTCCTGAGAAGGCAGAGGAGAGGAGAGTGGGGACTGACTAATGCGGTCCTGAGAAGGCAGAGGAGAGGAGAGTGGGGACTGACTAATGCGGTCCTGAGAAGGCAGAGGAGAGGAGAGTGGGGACGCATATTTACAAAGCACTTCGTTACTACGATCACTCCAAATGCATTCCACATCATTTATTGATATGCAGAATACAGAAGTAGCGACGCCCCCTGAGACTGTTGAGACAGCAACACGTCTCCTTTTCTTTTATTAAGGAAGACCACCAGACTGCAGACAATATGGCTGAATCTCACAGGAACAGAGGTTTGCATGTAATGACTGGGTCCGTATGCAGCTACAGTAGAACCTTGTCATGTACAGTACAGTATGAAAGAGGTTATGTGTAGTTTCGTTAGCAGCTTCCTTCAAACTGCACACAGAGATATACAAATGGTATCCACAAGTTCATCTAACTCTGGGGAAGTAGATGAAGGGCCTCATTGCCAAAATCTCCACGTATCCCTTTAAGGTTGGGGTAAGAGTGAGGGGTGCTAAGGTTAGACACGGGGTTAGCGAAACACCATCCAGAACCTTTCAACATCTTCCGGCTGTATATACCCTCACACTGCCAATCAAATACAAACCCACCAAATACAACCC
>NC_074692.1:35362958-35430458 GCF_029448725.1 Salvelinus fontinalis
TCACACGCACTGGTTGCTCTGATGAAGGTCGACTGATCGAAAGCTCGGGCCACAATGAAACACATTTGAATCTGACTGAAAGTGCACAGACACTATTTACTGTTTCTCCAAAAGTACCATTTAAAAATAACACATTCAGTTCAATGTTGCATCACATTGAATTCATTATGCATGTAAACAGTAATACCAGTTGATTTACACTTTCACCTGTGAGATTTGAAAAATACATGGCTTATCTAATGTTTCTCACAGAGATATTCTATATTTTCAGGATATGATTTATTGTAGATTAGAATCCCCAAACTCCCTGTGTTGCAGGGAGACAAAACACATCAACTAACACAACTAATCAGGATGTAATTTAACGTTTCCCACACAGATATTCTATATTTCAGGATATGCTTTCATGTATTTAACGTACCCTCCAGTATTGTCTGAGCTCTCCTTTCATATCCTCTTCTAACCTCTAGAGGTCACCAACACAGTACAACACACAGTAGCCAGTCAGACATTTACTTACCCACAGCTAGCACAGAGGATGTATTCGAGAGAGAGATGTCTGTCTGTCTCTTATCAACGCAGCAGACTCCTAGGATATCTGTCAAGCACGACCAGTCAACACAGACTAGCTTATTGCTCTCTACTAGAGAGGCAGACAAACACACACACACACAGTTCAGTGTGTACTGTTAATGTTTGTATTGCATGGGTGTTGTGTTGTATTCTCTACTCTCTCTGTGTTGGACACTTTGGTGTGAAAGTGACAGGAAAGGTCATTGGAGTTCACTTGAAAGTTGACCTACACTACCGTTCAAAAGTTTGGGGTCACTTAGAAATGTCCTTGTTTTTGAAAGAAAAGCAAATTTTTTGTCCATTAAAATCACATCAAATTGATCAGAAATACAGTGTAGACATTGTTAATGTTGTAAATGACTATTGCAGCTGGAAACGGCTGGTTTCTAATGGAATATCTACATAGGCGTACAGAGGCACATTAATCAGAAACCATCACTCCTGTGTTCCAACAGCATGTTGTGTTAGCTAAACCAAATGTATCATTTTAAAAGGCTAATTGATCATCAGAGAACCCTTTCGCAATTATGTTAGCACACCTGAAAACTGTTGTTCTAATTAAAGAAGCAATTAAACTGGACTTCTTTAGACTAGTTGAGTATCTGGAGCATCAGCATTTGTGGGTACGATTACAGGAACTCTGCCTAGAAGGCCAGCATCCCGGAGTCGCCTCTTCACTGTTGACGTTGAGACTTGTGTTTTGCGGGTACTACTTAACGAAGCTGCCAGTTGAGGACTTGTGAGGTGTCTGTTTCTCAAACTAAGCACTCTAATGTACTTGTCCTCTTGCTCAGTTGTGCACCGGGGCCTCCCACTCCTCTTTCTATTCTGGTTAGAGCCAGTTTGCGCTGTTCTGTGAAGGGAGTAGTACACAGTGTTGTATGACATCTTCAGTTTCTTTTGCAATTTCTCGCATGGAATAGCCTTCATTTCTCAGAACAAGAATAGACTGGGGAGTTTCAGAAGAAAGGTCTTTGTTTCTGGCCATTTTGAGCCTGTAATCGAACCCACAAATGCTGATGCTCCAGATGATCAACTAGTCTCCCTTTCTGTCTCTATTTTTTTCTCTCTCTCTCTGTCTCTCTCTGTCTGTCTCTCTTTCTGTCTCTCTTTCTGTCTCTCTTTCTGTCTCTCTCTCGGTCTCTCTCTCTTTCTCTCTCTCTCTCTCTCTCTCAATTCAATTCAATTCAATTCGCTTTATTGGCATGACGTATCAATGTACATATTGCCAAAGCTTATTTTGGATATTTACTATATAAAAATGAGAATCCAAATTGTCAACAGGACAACAGTGACAACAATAACCAAGGGTCAAAATAACCAACACATTAAACAATAACAATAAGCATACAGTAGAGTACATGTGCAGGTTGATTGGTCTATCAGAGACTGTCCCTCAACTTATGGCAGGCAGCAATGTAGTGCGCTGCCAACCCACAGCTCTCTGCGTCCTCCCCCAACAGGACGGGTAGCCTATCCTCATCAGAGAGGTCTTTGAAACCTTGAATTAGGGTTTCAAATTTGGGAAAATGACACTCTAATTGTTTTATATTTTTGACATTTTGTCAGGAAATGCAGCTCCGTCTCAGGTTCTGCTGTTGTGCTGTGGTTGGTCTCTCTCTCTCTCTCTCTCTCTCTCTCTCTCTCTCTCTCTCTCTCTCTCTCTCTCTCTCTCTCTCTCTCTCTCTCTCTCTCTCTCTCTCTCTCAATTCAATTCAAGGGGCTTTATCATGCTCTCTCTCAATTCAATTCAATCCAAGGGGCTTTATTGGCATGGGACACATATGTTAACATTGCCAAAGCAAGTGAGGTAGATAATATACAAAAGTGAAATAAACAATAAAAATGAACAGTAAACATTACACTCACAGTAGTTCCAAAAGAACAGAGACATTTCAAATTTCATATTATGTATATATACAGTGTTGTAACGATATACAAATGGTTAAAGTACAAAAGGGAAAATAAATAAGCATAAATATGGGTTGTATTTACAATGGTGTTTGTTCTTCACTGGTTGACCTTTTCTCGTGGCAACAGGTCACAAATCTTTCTGCTGTGATGGCACACTGTGGTATTTCACCCAGAAGAAATACTGTGAGTTTGTCAAAATCGGGTTTGTTTTCTAATTCTTTGTGGATCTGTGTAATCTGAGGGGAATATGTGTCTCTAATATGGTCATACATTTGGTAGAAGGTGAGGAAGTGCAGCTCAGTTTCCACCTCATTTTGTGGGCAGTGTGCACATAGCCTGTCTTCTCTTGAGAGCCAGGTCTGCCTACGGCGGCCTTTCTCAATAGCAAGGCTATGCTCACTGAGTCTGTACATAGTCAAAGCTTTCCTTAAGTTTGGGTCAGTCACAGTTGTCAGGTATTCTGTCACTGTGTACTCTCTGTTTAGGGCCAAATAGAATTCTAGTTTGCTCTGTTTTTTTGTTAATTCTTTCCAATGTGTCAAGTAATTATCTTTTTGTTTTCTCATGATTTGGTTGGGTCTAATTGTGTTGCTGTCCTGGGGCTGTCAGAGTCGCGTGTATAGGTGGCAGGGAAGTCAGGCGCAGGAGAGTCAAACGGAGTGTAAAATGGAGTCTTTTAATGAATGTCCCAGTAACATGCTCCATAACACTCATAAGAAAAGAACATAAACAAATTTGGGTACGAAGACCCGTCGCGCACCTATACACATAAACACAACACTAACAATAAACAATCTCTGACAAACACATGAGGGGAAACAGAGGGTTAAATACACAACAGGTAATGGATGGGATTGAAAACAGGTGTGTGGGAAGACAAGACAAAACCAATGGAAAAGGAAAAATGGATCGATGATGGCTAGAAGACCGGTGACGTCGACCGCCGAGCACCGCCCGAACAAGGAGAGGCAACGACTTCAGCAGAAGTCGTGACAGGGGCTCTGTGGGGTGTGTTTGTGTTTGTGAACAGAGCTCCAGGACCAGCTTGCTTAGAGGACTCTTCTCCAGGTTCATCTCTCTGTAGGTGATGGCTTTGTTATTGGAGGTTTGGGAATAGCTTCCTTTTAGGTGGTTGTAGAATTTAACGGCTCTTTGTATTTGTGGTCCTGGCGACTGGACCTTTTTCGAAACACCATTATTTTGGTATTACTGAGATTTACTGTCAGGGCCCGGGTCTGACAGAATCTGTGCAGAAGATCTAGGTGCTGCTGTAGGCCGTTCTTGGTTGGTGACAGATGCACCAGATCATCAGTAGACATTTGACTTCAGATTCTATTAGACTTTTCTAGTGCCCTCGCCAATTCGTTGATATATATGTTGAAGAGGGTGGGGCTTAAGCTGCATCTCTGTCTCACCCCACGGCCCTGTGGGAAGAAATGTGTATGTTTTTTGCCTATTTTAACCACACACTTGTTGTTTGTATACATGGATTTTATAATGTGTTATGTTTTTCCTCCAACACCACTTTCCATCAATTTGTATAGCAGACCTTCATGCCAAATTGAGTCGAAGGCTGTTTTGAAATCAACAAAGCATGAGAAGACTTTGCTTTTGTTTTGGTTTGTTTGTCAATTAGGGTGTGCAGGGTGAATACGTGGTCTGTCGTATGATAATTTGGTACATTGTTTTCACTGAGGAAATGTACGAGTCTGCTGTTAATGATAATGCAGAGGATTTTCCCAAGGCTGCTGTTGACACATATCCCACGGTAGTTATTGGGGTCAAATTTGTCTCCACTTTTGTGGATTGGGGTGATCAGTCGTTGGTTCCAAATATTGGGGAAGGTACCAGAGCTAAGGATGATGTTACAGAGTTTTAGTATAGCCAATTGGAATTTGTTGTCTGTATATTTGATCATTTCATTAAGGATACCATCAACTCCACAGGCCTTTTTGGGTTGGAGTGTTTTTATTTTGTCCTGTAGTTCATTCAAGGTAATTGGAGAATCCAGTGGGTTTTTGGTAGTCTTTAATAGTTGATTCTAAGATGTGTAATTGATCATGTATATGTTTTTGCTGTTTGCTCTTTGTTATTGAGCCAAAAAGATTGGAGAAGTGGTTTACCCATACATCTCGACTTTGGATAGATAATTCTTCGTGTTGTTGTTTGTTTAGTGTTTTCCAATTTTCCCAGAAGTGGTTAGTCTATGGATTCTTCAATTACATTGAGCTGATTTCTGACGTGCTGTTCCTTCTTTTTCCGTAGTGTATTTCTGTATTGTTTTAGTGATTCACCATAGTGAAGGCATAGACTCAGGTTTTCCGGGTCTCTGTTTTTGGTTGGACAGGTTTCTCAATTTCTTTCTTAGATTTTTGCATTCTTCATCAAACCATTTCTCATTGTTGTTCATTTTCTTCTGCTTTCTATTTGAGATTTTGTTATTTGATTGGGAAGCTGAGAGGTCAAATATACTATTAAGATTTTCTACTGCCAAGTGTACACCTTCACTATTACAGTGGAACGTTTTATCCAGGAAGTTGTCTAAAAGGGATTGAATTTGTTGTTGCCTAATTGTTTTTTGGTAGGTTTCCAAACTGCCTTCCTTCCAGCTACAGCGTTTCTTAATATTGCCTCATGATTGAGTATTGCTCTGTTCAAGTAGACTGTGACTCTTTCTCTCTCTCTCACACACAAACACACGCTTGCACACACCACCACGAACAGCACCATGACCGCCAACAGCACACCACACACACCCACTGGTTCCCCAGCTCAGCCCCACTGGCCACCCCCAGCCCTAGTGACCCCCAGCCCCGGCCTTGTGTATAGCACCATCACCCCCCAGCCCTGGCCCTGTGTATAGCACCATCACCCCCCAGGCCCGGCCCTGTGTATAGCACCATCACCCCCCAGCCCTGGCCCTGTGTATAGCACCATCACCCCCAGCCCCGGCTCTGTGTATAGCACCATCACCCCCCAGCCCTGGCCCTGTGTATAGCACCATCACCCCCCAGCCCCGGCCCTGTGTTTAGCACCATCACCCCCCAGCCCTGGCCCTGTGTATAGCACCATCACCCGCCAGCCCCGGCCCTGTGTATAGCACCATCACCCCCCGGCCCTGTGTATAGCACCATCACCCCCCAGCACTGGCCCTGTGTATAGCACCATCACCCCCAGCCCTGGCCCTGTGTTTAGCACCATCACCCCCCAGCCCTGGCCCTGTGTTTAGCACCATCACCCCCAGCCCCGGCCCTGTGTATAGCACCATCACCCACAGTCCCGGCCCTGTGTATAGCACCATCACCCCCAGCCCCGGCCCTGTGTATAGCACCATCACCCCCCAGCCCCGGCCCTGTGTATAGCACCATCACCCCCCAGCCCCGGCCCTGTGTATAGCACCATCACCCCCCCAGCCCCGGCCCTGTGTATAGCACCATCACCCCCCAGCCCTGGCCCTGTGTATAGCACCATCACCCCCCCAGCCCCGGCCCTGTGTTTAGCACCATCACCCCCCAGTCCCGGCCCTGTGTATAGCACCATCACCCCCCCAGCCCCGGCCCTGTGTTTAGCACCATCACCCCCCAGCCCCGGCCCTGTGTTTAGCACCATCACCCCCCAGCCCCGGCCCTGTGTATAGCACCATCACCCCCCAGCCCGGCCCTGTGTATAGCACCATCACCTCCCAGCCCCGGCCCTGTGTTTAGCACCATCACCCCCCAGCCCCGGCCCTGTGTATAGCACCATCACCCCCAGCCCCGGCTCTGTGTATAGCACCATCACCCCCCAGCCCCGGCCCTGTGTTTAGCACCATCACCCCCAGCCCCGGCCCTGTGTTTAGCACCATCACCCCCAGCCCCGGCCCTGTGTATAGCACCATCACCCCCCAGCCCCGGCCCTGTGTATAGCACCATCACCCCCCAGCCCCGGCCCTGTGTATAGCACCATCACCCCCCCCAGCCCCGGCCCTGTGTTTAGCACCATCACCCCCCAGCCCTGGCCCTGTGTATAGCACCATCACCCCCCCAGCCCCGGCCCTGTGTTTAGCACCATCACCCCCCAGTCCCGGCCCTGTGTATAGCACCATCACCCCCCCAGCCCCGGCCCTGTGTTTAGCACCATCACCCCCCAGCCCCGGCCCTGTGTTTAGCACCATCACCCCCCAGCCCCGGCCCTGTGTATAGCACCATCACCCCCCAGCCCGGCCCTGTGTATAGCACCATCACCCCCCAGCCCCGGCCCTGTGTTTAGCACCATCACCCCCCAGCCCCGGCCCTGTGTATAGCACCATCACCCCCCAGCCCCGGCCCTGTGTATAGCACCATCACCCCCCAGCCCCGGCCCTGTGTTTAGCACCATCACCCCCAGCCCCGGCCCTGTGTATAGCACCATCACCCCCCAGCCCCGGCCCTGTGTATAGCACCATCACCCCCCAGCCCCGGCCCTGTGTATAGCACCATCACCCCCCAGCCCCGGCCCTGTGTATAGCACCATCACCCCCAGCCCCGGCCCTGTGTATAGCACCATCACCCCCCAGCCCTGGCCCTGTGTATAGCACCATCACCCCCAGCCCCGGCCCTGTGTATAGCACCATCACCCCCCAGCCCCGGCCCTGTGTTTAGCACCATCACCCCCCAGCCCCGGCCCTGTGTATAGCTCCATCACCCCCAGCCCCGGCCCTGTGTATAGCACCATCACCCCCCCAGCCCTGGCCCTGTGTATAGCACCATCACCCCCAGCCCTGGCCCTGTGTATAGCACCATCACCCCCCAGCCCCGGCCCTGTGTTTAGCACCATCACCCCCCAGCCCCGGCCCTCTGTATGTAACAGAGTAACGCTAATGGGAAGTGAGGGAGACCTCATGCGGAACAGAGAAGGTTAGAGGGCTAACCGGAGTTCTCTGCCTGGCTCTGAGAGGGAGGTGGTCACACGAGGGACGTGCTGGCTGGTGACAATGACAACAAGGCTCCCTACTCGTGATCAAGCTAAACCGTGGGACGTCCCAACTCTGACGTTGCTTCATTTCAGTTTACATTTTAAACGGTTAAGGTTAGGGTTAAGGTTAGGGTTAAGGTTAGGGTTAATGTTAGGGTTAGGGTTAGGGTTAATTTTAGGGTTAATGTTAGGGTTAAGGTTAGGGTTAATGTTAGGGTTAAGGTTAGGGTTAGGGTTAAGGTTAGGGTTAAGGTTAGGGTTAAGGTTAGGGCTAGGGTTACTATGTTGACATTGTAGTAATTTAGCACACGCTCTAATCCAGAGCCCCTTACAGTTAGTGCATTCATCTTGAGCAGGGACGTCCCAAGGATTCCGAATAACACTAACCATCTTCCAATACGGGAGAAACTTCCCTGCTGTCTCTATGAACTTCCTGGCCTTCAGTCCCAGCCTCAGCCACAACGCCTGCCTGGCCCTGCCTGCACTGGGATTACACTGTGCCTGGTAAAACATGTGACGCATGCTTGGACTTTGGTATTCGTGGCTGTGTTTAGGTTCCTTTACTTTAAATTATGTATACGTTTTGCTGACGCTATTATCTGGGGCAGGCAACCTGTGCTCCTATAGTTAAACGTTGTCATCCATTTCTACTGTCAGATACTTTGACTGTAGCTATTCGGGAGGCATATGTTTTCTGGGACAGGGAAGCAGCAAGTCTGTAGGGATTTCTACCTGCAGGATTTGGTTGGGAGGAGGATAGGGTTGGTTGCCAGGGTTTGTTAACACTTTAGGTCTCACAGACAGTCACCCACACACCTACACCTACTGTACAGTAGATCCCAGAGTTAGACAAGCATCACTCTGTCTGCCCCCTTCAATTACCTATAGCTCTCTTCAAACCTCTCTCTCCCTCTCCCTTTCCCTCTCTCTCTCTTTATCTTCCCCTCTCTCTCTCCCTCTCTCCCCCTCTCTCTCTTCCTCTCTTCGACCCTGTCGCCCCCCCCCCTCTCTCTCTCTCTCTCTCTCTCTCTCTCTCCCTCTCAATTCAATTCAATTCAAGGGGCTATATTGGCATGGTAAACATATGTTAACATTGCCAAAGCAAGTGAAATAGATAATAAATAAAAGTTAAATAAACAAACAATCAAAAATGAATAATAAACATTACACTCACAAAAGTTCCAAATGATTAGAGACTTTTGAAATGTTATATTATGGCCAGATAAAGTGTTGTAACGATGTGCGAATAGGTAAAGTACAAAAGGAGAAAATAAATATAAATAAATATGGGTTGTATTTAAAATTATGTTTGTTCTTCACTGGTTGCCCTTTTCTTGTGGCAACAGGTCACAAATCTTTCTGCTGTGATGGCACACTGTGGTATTTCACCCAATGGATATGGGAGTTTATCAAAATTGAATTTGTATTCAAAATTCTTTGGGTCAGTCACAGTGGTCAGGTATTCTGCCACTGTGTACTCTCTGTTTAGGGCCAAATAGCGTTCTAGTTTGCTCTATTTTTTTGTTAATTCTTTCCAATGTGTCAAGTAATTATCTTTTTGTTTTCTCATGATTTGGTTGGGTCTAATTGTGTTGTTGTCCTGGGGTTCTGTGGGATGTGTTTGTGTTTGTGAACAGAGCCCCAGGACCAGCTTGCTTAGCGGTCTCTTCTCCAGGTTCATCTCTCTGTAGGTGAAGGCTTTGATATGGAAGGTTTGGGAATTGCTTCCTTTTAGGTGGTTGTAGAATTTAACAGCTCTTTTCTGGATCTCAAATATAAAATATATTTTGATTTAACACTCTTTTGGTTACTACATGATTCCATATGTGTCATTTCATAGTTTTGATGTCTTCACTATTATTCTACAATGTTGAAAATTGTTTAAAAAAAACTGGAATAAGTAGGTGTGTTCAATCATTTGACTGGTACTGTACATGTAGAAATGCATATGGACACACACACACACACACACACACACACACACACACACACACACATACATTTACACGCACATACAGTTGCAAAGCACCTTGACACCCTTATGGAGATAAATAACAGTTATTGAATCCAATGCCGACTTACTCGTCTGTTTAAAAGTATTGTCGCAGCCTTGCAGTCCTACCAAGGTGCATGAATCCTATAGAATATATGCTAATTGTATAGGAGATATTCAAATTGTATAGGATATATGCTAATTATATAGGAGATATTCAAATTGTATAGGACTTCTACATCTGCATTGCTTGCTGTTTGGGGTTTTAAGCTGGGTTTCTGTATAGCTCTTTGTGATATTGGCTGATGTAAAAAAAAAAAGGGCTTTATAAATAAATGTGATTGATTGATTTTGACTGGGATACCGCAAACAAAAAAACGTTCCCGAACTAACACTTGCGCTTGACTCCTCCCTGCTCCCGTGGGTCGTCAGTTGTGGAACCCTGGTATCAGAGATATTGTAATTGTATCAGAGATATTGTAATTGTATCAGAGATATTGTAATTGTACCGGAGATTCAGTGAATCCATTCTGGGGGGGGGGAAAGGACAGTTCGATACAAGACTACAGGCTGTCTCCCTCACAGGATTTAAGTTTCCTCTGTTTTAATTCTGAATGTGTCGTTATAACCCCGAAGCTACTGGAGATATGTCACACGCTGTGTGCACCGAGGCACTATACTTTGTGCTAAACGTCTATTTATAGAAACTCTGCAATCTGTGTATCACACTAGGCTTTCAAGGCCCCCAGTGAATTGATTTGATACGATTGTACTGAACTTTAGAGAACATTTTAAAATCGATGAATCTATTCCGGAAGAATCCACACTGCCAGAGAGGGGTGGAGGAAAATAGTATCCGTACAAAATATATATAAACATTTTCTGTATCGGAAGACGATTACAGAAAATTGACTAATACATATGTCAGTTATTCTATCCGTTTGTAGATGCCCATTGAAGTTGATATAGAAACGGGTAACATTAGTAGACCCCCCCGTTTCGTCTCTGTATTCATAAAGTAGTCTGGCTGAGTTGAAAGTCGCTCCTCAATTGGAAGAATGTTTCGGCTCCCACGGAAATCGCTTTAATAATTTTAAAGGAACACGGAGTCTGACGTCCGAGGAACTGAGGCGAGTTAGATGCATTTCTGGGATCACTGTCACAAGCCGTTTCATTTGAAAGACTAGGGTATATTTTAAGAGATACCAGTTCTGACAAGCCATAACAAGCCATAAAACACTTGTTTTACGGATAACATAAAGCTACAGTGTTTCACAACTTCTCCAGAGCAGAATGCCTGTGAAAGGAATCGGGAAAGTGGCTGCGTATCCAAGCAAAGGCGAACACGTCGGAGTAAGTCAACTGTAGTTTTAACAGTATAGATTGCAACTTTTAGCCTAGCCCATCTCTGTATCGTTATGCGCTGCGTCACAGGAATATGCTGTGTGCTACAGTAATACATGTTGGATGAGTTTTACGGCCAGTGGCTATAGGCTACCTTCACGGAGCAACCAATGGCGTTTAGAACCTTGTGAATTCACCTGTTGATTTTCGCCCTCCCGGCCAATAAGAATGACGCCTGAAGTATTTGGCCAAATATTTGCGTTTGTATTTGCACAGTTTAGATGCCTCAGTTAGGGGCAATATAATCATCTGTAGTTGATTATTCCTACTGTTAAACCATCTAGCCTATCTATTCCAAATGACAGCTATTGTAGGCAGCTGAGTTCAGGAGTGTGAATGGATTGTCAATTGTGTTTATTGCCTATTTAAACGTGTTTAAGATTTTTTTTTGTTTAATCGTCATTCTGTTTGAAAAGTCGAACTCTCACTTTGTAAATACCACCCTGACGCGGAGCGTTTACAGAAACAGTGCGCTCATCGGCATGATGAGTAATGGAATGGCAAAGTAAGCCAATATTCCCAGACGTCCGGAGATTATGGTTATTTAGTCTATTTCCAATACTAAGCATGCCGAAAATCATATCCACTTGTGTTTTTGTCAGGGAGAGAGTACACCACCTTATGGTACAAGATAAGAAGGCTAATATCATGGTATGTGTTATTGTCAATAAGACACATGATTTAAAGTAGTAGTTGTGATGTTGTATAAATCTCTATCTAGTTGAAATATTGTCAACACATTCTATAATGGCTGAAGTCTCAACATCCCTCCCCTTGGCTGGTCAAGGCTGACCGCGTGTGTGCGCGCTCCGGTCTTTGTGTGTGTGGACGCACCCTGAAGGCTCTCTGTGCTTGGCTCATTACTGTCTGTCTGTCTGAGCCCAGCAGGGGAGGAGCTTAGGGCACACAGGATACTGGACATCATTACTGGGGCAGGGAGAGCTGGAGGTCTTGGGTATTACGTTTGTCTGTGTGTGTACACTTGTGTATATGTTGTTGAATAGCTGTATGCATTTACAGTAATATCTGTATGCATTTACAGTATATTTGTGTCTATTTCTGTGTGTGTGTGTGTGTGTGTGTGTGTGTGTGTGTGTAACGAGTTGAGGATGATCACATTGCTGACCTCATGACACCCAGCAGCTTCCCCACTTCAAATCCTCTCAACCCCAGCCATATGGTGTTAATTTACACAGCTACTGTATTCATTCAAATAAAACAGTTGAATTAATTAGTACTGATACACATCTTATTCATCAGTCTAGCATCATATTCATCAGTCTAGCATCATATTCATCAGTCTAGCATCATATTCATCAGTCTAGCGTCTTATTCATCAGTCTAGCATCATATTCATCAGTCTAGCATCATATTCATCAGTCTAGCATCATATTCATCAGTCTAGCATCATATTCATCAGTCTAGCATCATATTCATCAGTCTAGCATCATATTCATCAGTCTAGCATCATATTCATCAGTCTAGCATCATATTCATCAGTCTAGCATCATATTCATCAGTCTAGCATCATATTCATCAGTCTAGCGTCTTATTCATCAGTCTAGCGTCTTATTCATCAGTCTAGCGTCATATTCATCAGTCTAGCGTCATATTCATCAGTCTAGCGTCATATTCATCAGTCTAGCGTCATATTCATCAGTTTAGCGTCATATTCATCAGTCTAGCGTCATATTCATCAGTCTAGCGTCATATTCATCAGTCTAGCGTCATATTCATCAGTCTAGCGTCATATTCATCAGTCTAGCGTCATATTCATCAGTCTAGCGTCATATTCATCAGTCTAGCGTCATATTCATCAGTCTAGCGTCATATTCATCAGTCTAGCGTCATATTCATCAGTCTAGCGTCATATTCATCAGTCTAGCGTCATATTCACCAGTCTAGCGTCATATTCACCAGTCTAGCGTCATATTCACCAGTCTAGCGTCATATTCACCAGTCTAGCGTCATATTCACCAGTCTAGCGTCATATTCACCAGTCTAGCGTCTTATTCACCAGTCTAGCGTCTTATTCACCAGTCTAGCGTCTTATTCACCAGTCTAGCGTCTTATTCACCAGTCTAGCGTCTTATTCACCAGTCTAGCGTCTTATTCACCAGTCTAGCGTCTTATTCACCAGTCTAGCGTCTTATTCACCAGTCTAGCGTCTTATTCACCAGTCTAGCGTCTTATTCACCAGTCTAGCGTCTTATTCACCAGTCTAGCGTCTTATTCACCAGTCTAGCGTCTTATTCACCAGTCTAGCGTCTTATTCACCAGTCTAGCGTCTTATTCACCAGTCTAGCGTCTTATTCAACTTTTGGATTACCTAAACTCAGTAACATAATCGGATTACTTTCAGTTACTTTTAGATTACTTTCCCCTTAAGAGGCGAAGGTTAGCATTTTTCGTCATGAATCTTGTTCTGGGGGCAGCTCTGCAATGGTCACAAGCTAAATCTAACCTTAACCTTAACCTTAACCATGCTGCTAACTCTAATGTCTAACCCTAACCTTAAATTTGGACCAAAAAGCACAATTTTGTTTTAATACATTTTTACAATAAGCCAATTTTGACTGTTCTGCCACAGTCTCTGCCTCAAGGACAAGACTCACCCCAATACACATCAATCCGTTTGTTTAAATTTAAGCTATTATATAAAATACTTGCTACCAAAAGAATGCTCAATATATGAGATATTGAACATTCAGCCCTGTGCAGACTCTGCCATGAGGAAACAATCAATAGAACATAGTTTCTGGTACTGTCCATCGGTGGCTCGCTTTTGGAGTCCAAGAATGGTTGTTATGTCTTAATATCAGGGTTTAGATGGACCTGCAAAATGTACTGTTAGGGGATCTGAAAAACCATGATCAGTCAGTAGGAAATATCATTATACAGTACTGTTGTGTCTTTACTATCATTAACTGAAGACCTTTAGTTTTTTATCAAAGATTCTCTGTAATTAGTATTACGCGATTAAACTGATTATTCATGTAACTGTAATTAACTAGGAAGTCGGGGCACCAAGGAAAATATTCAGATTACAAAGTTATAATTTTCCTAATATAACTTTTCAGATATTTTATATCTGATCAATTAGTCTTCGAATTAATGAATTATTTACTTTACCTCACGTTAATCTCATTCCAAACGTCGTAAATTGTTGGTTATCTGCACGAACCCAGTCTTCACTATGACTCATCCATACATCAATTGTCTTAAATCATTTATTTACTAACTAAGTAATTCACAGAAATGCATAAACAAACAAACAAAGTAAATATGGTTACAAGAAATGATAGGGGAATGTGCCCTTGTGGGCTAAACCGGCATGGCGGCTTGTTGGACAAAAGGGGAGTGGGGGTCAGATGAGAAGTCACTACAGAGTTGATAATTATAACAGTTGAAATGCTAATCCTTTGCATATGAACGCTCACTCATTCGGGAACAATTACAATCAATATATATATATTTACGCTCAGTGCGTCGTCGGGATCTCTGCTGAAAAGTTAGTTTCTGTTGGAGAGTTTCCGAAATTTCACATTTCACACACGCTCTTAACCACTAGGCTACCATAAATGTAGTTTTGTACTGTAATTGTAAGCAGACAATGAGAAAATTGCATTTGGAAAAGGTGAAGTTTTTCCTGTGAGCCAACGCAGTAACCAAGGTAACCACAGGTTGTTTTTCCCCTCCACAGGCGAGCTAATACCGACTGAGACTATAGGTCTACTTTATGAGTGACTGTGGGTTTAAATGCATATTATAAACGGAGTGTGTATTTCTAACTATGTAGAACTGATCCCCCAGGGGAGAGAGATGGTCAGAGCAGACTTGAGGGCGTGTGTTTCCGGCCGCCTTAGAGTGGAGCAGGTGGTCCCAGCAGTAATCCCCCAGAAGGCCGTGGCAGTTCTAATCTCTCGGGGGGCCGTTTTGGCTTTGACCAACACACACACACACACACACACACACACACACACACACACACACACACACACACACACACACACACACACACACACACACACACACACACACACACACACACTGACCAGCCGGAAACACTCACACCCTATAATTAGTACACTCACACCCTATAATTAGGACACTCACAGACCAGATTATGTTGATTCCATCTTTCTAGTTTTCTAGATCAGCTTGCGTCAAGATTTAAAACTTAATGAAATAATATGTTATATTATATTATAGACCGTTTCTTATAAAGTCTTTGGTAACTCAGCAGAGTGCACAGATGGGGAGGAACAGTACGTTTTGTAGACAGACAGTTTAGGAACAAATATAAAGTATATGAAATACCTGTTATGTCAGAATGTGTTCATTACTGCAGCATATATCCCTCTAGAGGTTATCAGGGGTCATGTAGTCTGATCTGACACACCCTTTCTACCACATCGCCGGGCCGAGGGCTCCTGAGTGACGCGGTGGTCTAAGGCACTGCATCTCAGTGCAAGAGGAGCACTATAGTACCTGGTTCGAATCCGGGCTGCATCACATCCGGCTGTGATTGGGAGTCTCATAAGGCGGCGCACAATTGGCCCAGCGTCGCCTGGGCTTGGCCGGAGTAGGCTGTCATTGTAAATTAGAATTTGTTCTTAACTGACTTGCCTAGTTAAATACATTTTAAATAAAATAATAATTCTCAGGGGGAGTGGACAGAGTTAAATATTCCACAGATTACCAAATGCCACCCTATTCCCTTTATAGTGCACTACTTTTGACCAGGGTCTATAGGGTAGTAGTGTACTATGGAATAGGGTTCTGTTTGGGACGTAATCCCTGTCACACCACAGCCGAGACAGACCTTGTTCCAATACAAAGGAAGTGACAGACCACAGCTGAGACAGGCCTTGTTCCAATACTAAAGAAGTGTCACACCACAGCTGAGACAGACCTTGTTCCAATACTAAGGAAGTGTCACACCACAGCCGAGACAGGCCTTGTTCCAATACTAAGGAAGTGTCACACCACAGCCGAGACAGGCCTTGTTCCAATACTAAGGAAGTGACAGACCACAGCCGAGACAGGCCTTGTTCCAATACTAAGGAAGTGTCAGACCACAGCTGAGACAGGCCTTGTTCCAATACTAAGGAAGTGTCAGACCACAGCCGAGACAGGCCTTGTTCCAATACAAAGGAAGTGTCAGACCACAGCCGAGACAGGCCTTGTTCCAATACTAAGGAAGTGACAGACCACAGCCGAGACAGACCTTGTTCCAATACTAAGGAAGTGACAGACCACAGCTGAGACAGGCCTTGTTCCAATACTAAGGAAGTGTCAGACCACAGCTGAGACAGGCCTTGTTCCAATACTAAGGAAGTGTCAGACCACAGCCGAGACAGGCCTTGTTCCAATACTAAGGAAGTGACAGACCACAGCCGAGACAGGCCTTGTTCCAATACTAAGGAAGTGTCACACCACAGCTGAGACAGACCTTGTTCCAATACTAAGGAAGTGACAGACCACAGCCGAGACAGGCCTTGTTCCAATACAAAGGAAGTGACAGACCACAGCTGAGACAGGCCTTGTTCCAATACTAAGGAAGTGACAGACCACAGCCGAGACAGGCCTTGTTCCAATACTAAGGAAGTGACAGACCACAGCCAAGACAGGCCTTGTTCCAATACAAAGGAAGTGACAGACTACAGCTGAGAGGCCTTGTTCCAATACTAAGGAAGTGACAGACCACAGCTGAGACAGGCCTTGTTCCAATACTAAGGAAGTGACAGACCACAGCTGAGACAGGCCTTGTTCCAATACTAAGGAAGTGACAGACCACAGCTGAGACAGGCCTTGTTCCAATACTAAGGAAGTGACAGACCACAGCTGAGACAGGCCTTGTTCCAATACTAAGGAAGTGACAGACCACAGCTGAGACAGGCCTTGTTCCAATACTAAGGAAGTGACAGACCACAGCTGAGACAGGCCTTGTTCCAATACTAAGGAAGTGACAGACCACAGCTGAGACAGGCCTTGTTCCAATACTAAGGAAGTGACAGACCACAGCTGAGACAGGTCTTGTTCCAGTACTTTAAAATATTTTCTCCCTCCTCCTTCCCGAGAGGTAAATCAGTTTAAGTGACAGTGTTTTTTGAGTAGGCCTATTTCAACTCTATGCGTCTTGATTTAGTCTGACTGTGGATGATTTCCATGAGTAAACCCTTCATGTTAGATTATTGGATCGATGCAGGTGGGCGCTCCATGTCTGCATGTTTCTCCTATCCTTGTCATGTGACGTCTGTGATTACTATTCTAACAGGCTATAACCCCTCTCAGCTCTCTTCACCGAGAGAGAGAGAGAGAGAGAGAGAGAGAGAGAGCGAGCACTAGAGACAGCAGTCCACTCCAAGCAGAAAGGCTGATTGTTCCAGCCTCAGTCACGGGTCTCAGTTTGCTGTTTCTGTTTTGTGTTGATAAAACAATGGCTGTTTTGGAGTGCCAGGGTGGTGTCTGAGAACCTTGGCTCATCTCGAGCCCTCTGTTCTCTCTCTCCACTGGGCCAGCTATTCTCCCCACTGTCTATTGTGATGTCATCTCATTAGTGACTCATTCTATTTGCATATTCTGAATCCCTCTTCCCTCATTTCTATTATTAGGTGACCTGTTTATTATATAGCGTTTTAAGAGAAAATAATGTGAAGCTCTTTGTAAATAAAAGTATTATTATTATATAAGTATCATTAGCACGATTAGTCTAAATTATTCATAGTTTGACCTCTCGTCTTGAAGTAATTCATACTTAAAAATCCCCCCAAAACACTATTCAGATAGCAACACCTTTTCTGTATGTCTCAGCAAGCTGGGCATGAGTCTTTCAACATCTCTTTGTTTTTTCTTAATGATAAATTGTTCTATTTTTATCATCTTCCCTTCAGTGTTGCACCTGGGATTGTGTCTCTGTGTAGAGTATCTGACAGACCACAGTGTCTCTGTATAGAATATCTGACAGACCACAGTGTCTCTGTATAGAATATCTGACAGACCACAGTGTCTCTGTATAGAATATCTGACAGACCACAGTGTCTCTGTATAGAATATCTGACAGACCACAGTGTCTCTGTATAGAATATCTGACAGACCACAGTGTCTCTGTATAGAATATCTGACAGACCAGAGTGTATAGAATATCTGACAGACCAGAGTGTCTCTGTATAGAATATCTGACAGACCACAGTGTCTCTGTATAGAGTATCTGACAGACCAGAGTGTATAGAATATCTGACAGACCAGAGTGTCTCTGTATAGAATATCTGACAGACCAGAGTGTCTCTGTATAGAATATCTGACAGACCAGAGTGTCTCTGTATAGAATATCTGACAGACCAGAGTGTATAGAATATCTGACAGACCACAGTGTCTCTGTATAGAATATCTGACAGACCAGAGTGTATAGAATATCTGACAGACCACAGTGTCTCTGTATAGAATATCTGACAGACCACAGTGTCTCTGTGTAGAATATCTGACAGACCACAGTGTCTCTGTATAGAATATCTGACAGACCAGAGTGTATAGAATATCTGACAGACCACAGTGTCTCTGTATAGAATATCTGACAGACCAGAGTGTCTCTGTATAGAATATCTGACAGACCAGAGTGTCTCTGTATAGAATATCTGACAGACCAGAGTGTCTCTGTATAGAATATCTGACAGACCAGAGTGTCTCTGTATAGAATATCTGACAGACCAGTGTGTCTCTGTATAGAATATCTGACAGACCACAGTGCCTCTGTATAGAATATCTGACAGACCACAGTGCCTCTGTATAGAATATCTGACAGACCAGAGTGTCTCTGTATAGAATATCTGACAGACCAGAGTGTCTCTGTATAGAATATCTGACAGACCAGAGTGTCTCTGTATAGAATATCTGACAGACCACAGTGTCTCTGTATAGAATATCTGACAGACCACAGTGTCTCTGTATAGAATATCTGACAGACCAGAGTGTCTCTGTATAGAATATCTGACAGACCAGAGCAGCAGAGAGGAAATTATTAGGCTTTGATCACTGGGAGGAAGTCCATCAGTAAACAACCACTTCAGACACTGGCCTCTATCTCTCTCTCTTCCTATTTCTCTCCATTCCCCTCTCTCTCTGTTCTGTGTTCTCCCTCTGCCTCTCTGTTCTGTGTTCTGCCTCTCTGTTCTGTGTTCTGCCTCTCTGTTCTGTGTTCTCCCTCTGCCTCTCTGTTCTGTGTTCTGCCTCTCTGTTCTGTGTTCTGCCTCTCTGTTCTGTGTTCTGCCTCTCTGTTCTGTGTTCTGCCTCTCTGTTCTGTGTTCTGCCTCTCTGTTCTGTGTTCTCCCCCTGCCTCTCTGTTCTGTGTTCTCCCCCTGCCTCTCTGTTCTGTGTTCTCCCCCTGCCTCTGTGTTCTGCCTCTGTGTTCTGCCTCTGTGTTCTGTGTTCTGCCTCTCTGTTCTGTGTTCTCCCTCTGCCTCTCTGTTCTGTGTTCTCCCTTTGCCTCTCTGTTCTGTGTTCTCCCTCTGCCTCTCTGTTCTGTGTTCTCCCCCTGCCTCTCTGTTCTGTGTTCTCCCTCTGCCTCTCTGTTCTGTGTTCTCCCTCTGCCTCTCTGTTCTGTGTTCTCCCTCTGCCTCTCTGTTCTGTGTTCTCCCTCTGCCTCTCTGTTCTGTGTTCTCCCTCATCTCCCTCCCTTCCCCTCTCAGTTCATCCTACAGCCTCCTGAGTCCTGTTTTATATCCTGGCTCATCAGTAGCAGGGTCTATCTATTGTTCTAGCTGCACTGAGAAGGAAGTGATGTCAGGATAAATACATCATAATAATACAATCAGAACACTGCTGTTTGTTACCGTAGCACTGGGGTTGCTATGGTAATTATTTCACTCCAGTGGTTTCCTCAATCATATTGCCCTGATAGGAGTTATGGTCAAAGAAACTTTGCATTCAACTTTGCATGTTTCGCGGATCACAAACCCTGTTCATCTGAAGCTGAACGAAGGCTGAATGAGCAAAGTATTTGAAGGAAAACAAATCTACTATTTGAAGTCGTACCCAGGTCTGTGGGGAGACCTTATCTGGCTGTTTGATCTGAAGAAATGCAACAGACGCCACAAGGAAGAGCCAACACACACACACACACACACACACACACACACACACACACACACACACACACACTGCATTACTTCTGTAACCATCACTGGATAATCTGAAGCAATTTACCTGTATGTATCTGTAGTTCTCTGACATATCACCGTGACAACCTGGGTTAACCTGGTCCTGTCCTGTCCTCTACCTACCCGGTCCTGTCCTCTACGTCTCCAGTCAGAGTTAATCTGGTCCTGTCCCCTACTTCTCTCAGAGTTAACATGGGTTTTGTCCTGTCCTCTACGTCTCTGTCAGTTAACCTGGGTTTTGTCCTGTCCTCTACGTCTCTGTCAGAGTTAACCTGTGTCATCATGGGAGGGAAGCCCCAGCAGGCCTACAGCCTCTGTCCCCTGTCCTATAGTTAGTTTAACACCCAGCTGGTTTGGTTAGTCTAACACTCAGCTGGTTTGGTTAGTTCAACACTCAGCTGGTGGTTTGGTTAGTTTAACACTCAGCTGGTTTGGTTAGTTCAACACTCAGCTGGTGGTTTGGTTAGTTCAACACTCAGCTGGTGGTTTGGTTAGTTTAACACTCAGCTGGTGGTTTGGTTAGTTTAACACTCAGCTGGTGGTTTGGTTAGTTCAACACTCAGCTGGTGGTTTGGTTAGTTCAACACTCAGCTGGTGGTTTGGTTAGTTCAACACTCAGCTGGTGGTTTGGTTAGTTCAACACTCAGCTGGTGGTTTGGTTAGTTCAACACTCAGCTGGTGGTTTGGTTAGTTCAACACTCAGGTGATGGTTTGGTTAGTTCAACACTCAGCTGGTGGTTTGGTTAGTTCAACACTCAGCTGGTGGTTTGGTTAGTTCAACACTCAGCTGGTGGTTTGGTTAGTTTAACACTCAGCTGGTGGTTTGGTTAGTTTAACACTCAGCTGGTGGTTTGGTTAGTTTAACACTCAGCTGGTGGTTTGGTTAGTTCAACACTCAGCTGGTGGTTTGGTTAGTTCGACACTCAGCTGGTGGTTTGGTTAGTTCGACACTCAGGTGATGGTTTGGTTAGTTTAACACTCAGCTGGTGGGTTGGTTAGTTCGACACTCAGCTGGTGGGTTGGTTAGTTCGACACTCAGCTGGTGGTTTGGTTAGTTCGACACTCAGCTGGTTTGGTTAGTTCGACACTCAGCTGGTGGTTTGGTTAGTTTAACACTCAGCTGGTGGTTTGGTTAGTTTAACACTCAGCTGGTGGTTTGGTTAGTTTAACACTCAGCTGGTGGTTTGGTTAGTTTAACACTCAGCTAGTTTGGTTAGTTCAACACTCAGCTAGTTTGGTTAGTTCAACACTCAGCTGGTTTGGTTAGTTTAACACTCAGCTAGTTTGGTTAGTTCAACACTCAGCTGGTGGTTTGGTTAGTTTAACACTCAGCTAGTTTGGTTAGTTCAACACTCAGCTGGTTTGGTTAGTAAAGAGGGAGGAGGGAGGAAGGGAGGGTGAAAAATAAGTGGGGTCCTGGGCAGTCTTTGATAGTTTAACAGGAAGTGAAGTCATTGCTGACTTGATAACATCGTTAATCATCTGCTGTTTGTCTGATGGACTCAAAATACTTTCCTCCTGAGAGGGAGAGAGAGGAGGGGGGAGAGAGAGAGGGGGAGAGGGAGAGAGGGGTGAGGGGGAGAGAGGGAGAGGCGAGGGGGGGAGAGAGGGGACGGGTGAGGGGTGGGGAGGGGGAGAGAGGAGGGGCGAAGGAGAGAGTGAGAGGAGGGCTGAGGGGGAGAGAGAGGAGGGGCGAGAGAGAAAGGAGGTGTGAGAGGGAGACTTGGCGATCAGACCGCAATCATCTCCTCTCCCACAGATCTCCAGGTTCCAGCCTCCACAGCAGATGTGTGGCTGGCTGACTGCCTGGCCTGGCTGGTGGTGAGTGGGTTTCAGGGTCAGCTCTGTCTGTCTTTGACCACAAGACCAGGCACCAAGCACACGGTCTATTTACAGCACTGTTACCATACAGTACAGTACCCATCACATCATATCTATGTGGTGGCTGGCTAGTGTGTCCTCTCTGTCTCCAGTCCTGTGTAATGTGTCCTCTCTGTCTCCAGTCCTGTGTAATGTGTCCTCTCTGTCTCCAGTCCTGTGTAGTGTGTCCTCTCTGTCTCCAGTCCTGTGTAGTGTGTCCTCTCTGTCTCCAGTCCTGTGTAGTGTGTCCTCTCTGTCTCCAGTCCTGTGTAGTGTGTCCTCTCTGTCTCCAGTCCTGTGTAATGTGTTCTCTGTCTCCAGTCCTCTGTAATGTGTCCTCTCTGTCTCCAGTCCTGTGTAA
The DNA here is from genome assembly GCF_029448725.1 of Salvelinus fontinalis. Lineage (NCBI taxonomy): Eukaryota > Metazoa > Chordata > Actinopteri > Salmoniformes > Salmonidae > Salvelinus > Salvelinus fontinalis. The sequence continues at coordinate 35,385,154 of NC_074692.1, forward strand.
TGTGTCCTCTCTGTCTCCAGTCCTGTGTAATGTGTCCTCTCTGTCTCCAGTCCTGTGTAATGTGTCCTCTCTGTCTCCAGTCCTGTGTAATGTGTCCTCTCTGTCTCCAGTCCTGTGTAGTGTGTCCTCTCTGTCTCCAGTCCTGTGTAATGTATGTGTGTTTGTGAAGTACTGTGAAGTAGATAGCTAGGTATTTTATTCGCTTGTCTTTCTCCCCTAACAATCGGGATCAGAACACTTTAATTTTTTTGACAGAAATGTATTGTGCATAACAGACATAAGAGTTATATTCTGTTAAGCATAAAAACATTGATATCAGGCTGTCAGTGTCTATACCGTATATTTCTATGTCGTTTACATTTACATTACATTTTAGTCATTTAGCAGACGCTCTTATCCAGAGCGACTTACATACAGTTCATACATTTTATTACATTTTACATTTTTACATATTACATATTACATTTTACATACTGAGACAAGGATATCCCTAACGTCCAAACCCTCCCTAACCCGGACGACGCTATGCCAATTGTGCGTCGCCCCCGGACCTCCCGGTTGCGGCCGGCTGCGACAGAGCCTGGGCGCGAACCCAGAGACTCTGGTGGCGCAGCTAGCACTGCGATGCAGTGCCCTAGACCACTGCGCCACCCGGGAGGCCCTGCAGGTCTGGTATGTTGTGATGTGCTGCTCTACTGGAGGGAGCAGAACATAGACGCTCCAGTGACTCTACAGGTATTACCTTTCACCCAGGTAGGGAGGCTCCTCATTCGTCGCTGGGCTGGGAAGGGTCTGGAAACTCGCTAGGGAGAGTTGCTACGTGCTTCTGTGAGCTTATGTGGCCTACCACTTCACGGCTGAGCCGTTGTTGCTCTTAGATGTTTCCACTTCACAACAACAGCACGTACAGTTGACCGGGGTAGATCTAGCGGGGCAGACATTTGACAAACTGGCTTGTTGGAAAGGTGGCATCCTATGACGGTGCCACATTGAAAGTCACCGAGATCTTTAGTAAGGCCTTTGTACTGCCAATGTTTGTCTATGGAGATTGCATGGTTTTGCGCTCGCTTTTTATACACCTGTCAACAATGTGTGTGGTTGAAATGGCCCAATCCACTAATTTGAAGGGGTGTCCACATACTTAAAAGAAAATATCCTGTCTCTCTCTTTGCACTCTCCCTCGCTCGCTACTGTAGTGGGCAGTAGCTTGTCAAGGTCACAACAACGCTACTGTAGTGGGCGGTAGCTTGTCAAGGTCACAACAACACTACTGTAGTGGGCAGTAGCTTGTCAAGGTCACAGCAACGCTACTGTAGTGGGCGGTAGCTTGTCAAGGTCACAGCAACGCTACTGTAGTGGGCGGTAGCTTGTCAAGGTCAAAATAACGCTACTGTAGTGGGCGGTAGCTTGTCAAGGTCACAGCAACGCTACTGTAGTGGGCGGTAGCTTGTCAAGGTCAAAATAACGCTACTGTAGTGGGCGGTAGCTTGTCAATGTCACAGCAACGCTACTGTAGTGGGCGGTAGCTTGTCAAGGTCAAAATAACGCTACTGTAGTGGGCGGTAGCTTGTCAAGGTCAAAGTAACGCTACTGTAGTGGGCAGTAGCTTGTCAAGGTCAAAATAACGCTACTGTAGTGGGCGGTAGCTTGTCAAGGTCACAACAACGCTACTGTAGTGGGCGGTAGCTTGTCAAGGTCACAACAACGCTACTGTAGTGGGCGGTAGCTTGTCAAGGTCACAACAACGCTACTGTAGTGGGCGGTAGCTTGTCAAGGTCACAACAACGCTACTGTAGTGGGCGGTAGCTTGTCAAGGTCACAACAACGCTACTGTAGTGGGCGGTAGCTTGTCAAGGTCACAACAACGCTACTGTAGTGGGCGGTAGCTTGTCAAGGTCACAACAACGCTACTGTAGTGGGCGGTAGCTTGTCAAGGTCACAGCAACGCTACTGTAGTGGGCGGTAGCTTGTCAAGGTCAAAATAACGCTACTGTAGTGGGCGGTAGCTTGTCAAAGTAACGCTACTGTAGTGGGCAGTAGCTTGTCAAGGTCAAAGTAACGCTACTGTATTGGGCGGAAGCTTGTCAAGGTCACAACAACGCTACTGTAGTGGGCGGTAGCTTGTCAAGGTCACAACAACGCTACTGTAGTGGGCGGTAGCTTGTCAAGGTCACAACAACGCTACTGATAGAGACAAACTAGGAGAGGCAACAGTTTAGATGAAACCTGAGCTGCTCTTGTTTTGGAGTCCACGATGTCTCTTATTACAACCTGTGTTGTCATCATTATGTAATAATCAGTATATAAATCATGTTTCATACATTCCTTTGGTAACCCTTTATTTGAATCAGTATATTTTATGGAGGAACTCATTTATGTTTATTTCAATTGACATAAATGGTTCTAATGTAATGTAGTTATTTTAGAAACGACTATATGTAAATGATGTGATAGGAGGCCAGTGGTCAGACAGTAAGATGACTGGTCAGGGCTCTCTGTGCACTTAGAGAAAGGAACGTAAACAGTTACCATCAGATCTGGAGATGGTTACGGAACAGAACTCGCCCTCTCCCTGGGCTACAGCACACTGGCATATTTCTGTCTTCTCACAGTGTAGGGCTGTGTCTTTGATGTTGACTCTGTGTTGATGTTGTCACACTGTACACAACTCTGTGTTGATGTTGTCACAATGTACACAACTCTGTGTTGATGTTGTCACAATGTACACAACTCTGTGTTGATGTTGTCACAATGTACAGAACTCTGTGTTGATGTTGTCACAATGTACAGAACTCTGTGTTGATGTTGTCACAATGTACAGAACTCTGTGTTGATGTTGTCACAATGTACAGAACTCTGTGTTGATGTTGTCACAATGTACAGAACTCTGTGTTGATGTTGTCACACTGTACAGAACTCTGTGTTGATGTTGTCACACTGTACAGAACTCTGTGTTGATGTTGTCACACTGTACAGAACTCTGTGTTGATGTTGTCACACTGTACAGAACTCTGTGTTGATGTTGTCACACTGTACAGAACTCTGTGTTGATGTTGTCACAATGTACAGAACTCTGTGTTGATGTTGTCACAATGTACAGAACTCTGTGTTGATGTTGTCACAATGTACAGAACTCTGTGTTGATGTTGTCACACTGTACAGAACTCTGTGTTGATGTTGTCACACTGTACAGAACTCTGTGTTGATGTTGTCACACTGTACAGAACTCTGTGTTGATGTTGTCACACTGTACAGAACTCTGTGTTGATGTTGTCACAATGTACACAACTCTGTTTATGTTGTCACAATGTACAGAACTCTGTGTTGATGTTGTCACACTGTACAGAACTGTGTGTTGATGTTGTCACACTGTACAGAACTCTGTGTTGATGTTGTCACACTGTACAGAACTCTGTGTTGATGTTGTCACACTGTACAGAACTCTGTGTTGATGTTGTCACACTGTACAGAACTCTGTGTTGATGTTGTCACAATGTACAGAACTCTGTGTTGATGTTGTCACAATGTACACAACTCTGTTTATGTTGTCACAATGTACAGAACTCTGTGTTGATGTTGTCACACTGTACAGAACTCTGTGTTGATGTTGTCACAATGTACAGAACTCTGTGTTTATGTTGTCACAATGTACAGAACTCTGTGTTTATGTTGTCACAATGTACAGAACTCTGTGTTGATGTTGTCACAATGTACACAACTCTGTGTTGATGTTGTCACACTGTACAGAACTCTGTGTTGATGTTGTCACAATGTACAGAACTCTGTGTTGATGTTGTCACAATGTACAGAACTCTGTGTTTATGTTGTCACAATGTACACAACTCTGTGTCGATGTTGTCACAATGTATTGTGCGTGGAGAACATGGAATTCTGTTTTTGTGGTGTCACCATGTTCTTTAGGGACAGATTGAAATGTACTGGGGGAGAGGTGGTCCAAAATAGGGGAGTGTTGTCAAACTTTTGTTTTGCTTTGGAGAGGGTTGTGTGTTTTTTGGGGTAGGGGAACAAGGGAAGTTAGTGTGGTTTTGGGGTAGGGGAACAAGGGAGATTAGTGTGTTTTTGGGGGTAGGGGTACAAGGGTTAGTGTGTTTTTGGGGGTAGGGGTACAAGGGTTAGTGTGTTTTTTGGGGTAGGGGAACAAGGGAGATTAGTGTGTTTTTTGGGGTAGGGGAACAAGGGAGGTTAGTGTGTTTTTTGGGGTAGGGGAACAAGGGAGGTTAGTGTGTTTTTTGGGGTAGGGGAACAAGGGAGGTTAGTGTGTTTTTTGGGGTAGGGGAACAAGGGAGGTTAGTGTGTTTTTTGGGGTAGGGGAACAAGGGAGGTTAGTGTGTTTTTTGGGGTAGGGGAACAAGGGAGGTTAGTGTGTTTTTTGGGGTAGGGGAACAAGGGAGGTTAGTGTGTTTTTTGGGGTAGGGGAACAAGGGAGGTTAGTGTGTTTTTTGGGGTAGGGGAACAAGGGAGGTTAGTGTGTTTTTTGGGGTAGGGGAACAAGGGAGGTTAGTGTGTTTTTTGGGGTAGGGGAACAAGGGAGGTTAGTGTGTTTTTTGGGGTAGGGGAACAAGGGAGGTTAGTGTGTTTTTTGGGGTAGGGGAACAAGGGAGGTTAGTGTGTTTTTTGGGGTAGGGGAACAAGGGAGGTTAGTGTGTTTTTTGGGGTAGGGGAACAAGGGAGGTTAGTGTGTTTTTTGGGGTAGGGGAACAAGGGAGGTTAGTGTGTTTTTTGGGGTAGGGGAACAAGGGAGGTTAGTGTGTGTTTTGGGGTAGGGGAACAAGGGAGGTTAGTGTGTTTTTTGGGGTAGGGGAACAAGGGAGGTTAGTGTGTTTTTGGGGTAGGTGAACAAGGGAGGTTAGTGTGTTTTTTCCCTGTTTTACATTTGCTGTTCTGCTCGTATTTTCCTTAGAAACAATAGCTTGACTTACTTTTGATATTTGCTTGCTACCCTGATACATTTTAGAACCATTGGTGAAGGTTTGGTATGGTGTGGCTACTATTAAGCTTTATTTACTGCAGGCCTAAGATATGACCCTGACAGTTGAACTTGACTTGATGAAGACTGTTTCATTACTACCAGAGTTACTCCTATAATCTAACAATATAATGCTTATCTTTATACAAAATATTCAGATTGAAAATTAACGAATGACCCTGTCACGCCCTGGCCTTATTATTCTTTGTTTTCTTTATTATTTTAGTTAGGTCAGGGTGTGACATGGGGAATGTTTATGTTTTGTTGGTTTTGGGTGTTTATTTGGTAAAGGGGTTATGGGTTGTAGTGTATGGTTTTGTGTTGAGTGTAGATGTCTAGTATTGTCTATGGTGGTTAGTATTCTAGGGGAGTCTATGGTTACCCGAATGAGTTCCCAATTAGAGACAGCTGATTTCGGTTGTCTCTGATTGGGAGCCTTATTTAGGGTAGCCATAGGCTCTCATTAGTTGTGGGTAATTGTCTATGTAGAACGTTTGTAGCCTTTATGTATGTGCACAACGTTTGTAGCTTCACGGTCGTTTTGTTGTTTTGTTAAAGTGTTTTGTGTCGTGTTCATCTTCGTCTTTTAAATAAAAAAAGAGAAGATGTATTCATATCCAGCTGCGCCTTGGTCCTCATTCTCTCCAGTACACGATCGAGACAGAATTACCCACCATAGGACCAAGCGGCATGGAAGGCGGCAACAGGACCTACCTACACAGGATCTCTGGAGTTGGGAGGAAGAATTAGAAAGAGATGGACATTGGGATCAACCTGGAGAATATCGCCTCCCTCGTGAAGAGCTGGAGGCAGCCAAAGCCGAGAGGAGGCGATATGAGGAGGCAGCACGGAGACAAGGCTGGAAACCCGTGAGTACACCCCAAAACTTTCTTGGGGGGGGCCTTAAAGGGAGTGTGGCGAAGTCAGGTAGGAAACCTGCGCCTACTCCCTGTACTTACCGTGGAGAGCGAGAGTACGGGCAGACACCGTGTTACGCAGTAGAGCGCACGGTGTCTCCTGTACGCGTGCATAGCCCGGTTCGGTACATTGCAGCTCCACGTATCGGCCGGGTTAGACTGAGCGTTGAGCCATATGTCATGAAGCCGGCCCAACGCATCTGGTCACCAGTGCGTCTCCTCGGGCCGGCGTACATGGCACCAGCCTTACGCATGGTGTCCCCGGTTCGCCTACATAGGCCGGTGCGGGTTATTCCACCTCCCCGCACTGGTCAGGCGACGGGGAGCATAGAACCAGGTAAGGTTGGGCAGGCTCGGCGTTCAAGGGAGCCAGTACGCCTGCACGGTCCGGTATTTCCGGCGCCACCTCCCCGCCCCAACCCAGTACCACCAGTGCCTCCTCCACGCACTAGCTATATGGTGCGTGTCTCCAGCCCTTTACCACCAGTGTCTAAACCACGCACCAAGCCTCCTGTGTGTCCCCAGAGTCCTGTGCGTCCTGTTGCTGCTCCCCGCACTAGCCCTGAGATGCGTGTCCCCAGCCCGGTGCCACCAGTCCCGGCACCACGCACCAGGCCTACAGTGCGCCTCAGCCGGCAGGAGTCTGCCGTCTGCACAGCGATGACTGAACTGCTCGTCTCCCCAGCGCCATCTGAGCCATCCGTCTCCCCAGCGCCATCTGAGCCATCCGTCTCCCCAGCGCCATCTGAGCCATCCGTCTGCAATGAGCCTGCAAAGCCGCCCGTCTGCCATGAGCCTGCAAAGCCGCCCGTCTGCCATGAGCCCACTGAGCCGTCCGCCAGACAGGAGCCGCTAGAGCCGCCAGCCAGACAGGAGCCGCTAGAGCCGTCCGTCAGACAGGATCTGCCAGAGCCGCCAACCAGACAGGATCTGCCAGAGCCGCCAACCAGACAGGATCTGCCAGAGCCGCCAACCAGACAGGAGCAGCCAGATCAGTCAGCCAGCCATGAGCAGCCAGATCAGTCAGCCAGCCATGAGCAGCCAGATCCGTCAGCCAGCCATGAGCAGCCAGATCCGTCAGCCAGCCATGAGCAGCCAGATCCGTCAGCCAGCCATGAGCAGCCAGATCCGTCAGCTAGCCATGAGCAGCCAGATCCGTCAGCTAGCCATGAGCAGCCAGATCCGTCAGCTAGCCATGAGCAGCCAGATCCGTCAGCTAGCCATGAGCAGCCAGATCCGTCAGCTAGCCATGGGCAGCCAGATCCGTCAGCTAGCCATGGGCAGCCAGATCCGTCAGCTAGCCATGGGCAGCCAGATCCGTCAGCTAGCCATGGGCAGCCAGATCCGTCAGCTAGCCATGAGCAGCCAGATCCGTCAGCTAGCCATGAGCAGCCAGATCCGTCAGCCAGCCATGAGCAGCCAGATCCGTCAGCCAGCCATGAGCAGCCAGATCCGTCAGCCAGCCATGAGCAGCCAGATCCGTCAGCCAGCCATGAGCAGCCAGATCCGTCAGCCAGCCATGAGCAGCCAGATCCGTTAGCCAGCCATGAGCAGCCAGATCTGTCAGCCAGCCATGGGCTGTCCCTCAGTCCGGAGCTGCAGTCCCTCAGTCCGGAGCTGCAGTCCCTCAGTCCGGAGCTGCAGTCCCTCAGTCCGGAGCTGCCATTCCTCAGTCCGGAGCTGCCCCTTACCCTGGTGCTGCCCCTTACCCTGGTGCTGCCCCTTACCCTGGTGCTGCCCCTTACCCTGGTGCTGCCCCTTACCCTGGTGCTGCCCCTTACCCTGGTACTGCCCCTTATCCTGGTACTGCCCCTGACCCTGGTACTGGTTCTTAGTCCGGAACTCCCCCTGAATGCAATGGGGTTAATGTGGAGGGGGGTCGTTTGGAGGAGGCCTAGGAGGTGGTTAGGTACTGTGGTGACGTGGGGACTACGACCAGAGCCGGAGCCGCCACCGTGGAGGGGAGCCCACCCAGACCCTCCCCTAGACTGTGTATGGTGCGCCCGGAGTTCGCGCCTCAAGGGGGGGGTTATGTCACGCCCTGGCCTTATTATTCTTTGTTTTCTTTATTATTTTAGTTAGGTCAGGGTGTGACATGGGGAATGTTTATGTTTTGTTGGTTTTGGGTGTTTATTTGGTAAAGGGGTTATGGGTTGTAGTGTATGGTTTTGTGTTGAGTGTAGATGTCTAGTATTGTCTATGGTGGTTAGTATTCTAGGGGAGTCTATGGTTACCCGAATGAGTTCCCAATTAGAGACAGCTGATTTCGGTTGTCTCTGATTGGGAGCCTTATTTAGGGTAGCCATAGGCTCTCATTAGTTGTGGGTAATTGTCTATGTAGAACGTTTGTAGCCTTTATGTATGTGCACAACGTTTGTAGCTTCACGGTCGTTTTGTTGTTTTGTTAAAGTGTTTTGTGTCGTGTTCATCTTCGTCTTTTAAATAAAAAAAGAGAAGATGTATTCATATCCAGCTGCGCCTTGGTCCTCATTCTCTCCAGTACACGATCGTGACAGACCCTCCTTCTGTACGTCTATATATTAATATCATACATTGGGAACCTAAGCCTCTAGACCTCTGCATGTAACCTCCTGATACATCTAGTTCTCACATCTCAGCTGGGATATGGAATGTTGTTTTTGTTGTCACAATGTTCTTAGAGGGGAAAGAATTCTGGGTACTTGTGATGTCACAATGTTCGTGGGGGTGTGTAATTGTGTGTGTTTGTTATCATAATGCTTGTTAAGGAAACAGAACGTTTGTGATGTCAGAAAGAACACAGACAGGATGGAGCTGTCTGTGTGTTTAGAGATACTGTACAACTCCTGTTTGTACAGAACTTCATCACTAATGTGTGTGTGTGTGTGTGTGTGTGTGTGTGGTCAGAATGGGCGAGGTACTGTGGGAGAGGAGACAGGGATTTGATCAGAATCCAGCCTGGTCAGGGTGTTGATACGCTGTGGAATGTCAGATTGATAAGAAGCATGAAAACACACACACACACACACACACACACACACACACACACACAGGGCATGTCTCATGTTGTTATTTAGCTGTGTGCTGCTGGCTGGGTAGTGATGGTAATGCTGTGAAGAACAGACTCCTAACAGACTCTGATTAGTAGAGACAATGTTGGCATGTTTTTGTAAAAACAAGAATTGGCATAATAGAGAAATCATCTGGGACCTCTCCTTCCCCCCACATAGAGCAGTCTGTCTTATAGGACCTCTCCTCTCCTCACATAGAGCAGTCTGTCTTATAGAACCTCTCTCCTCTCCCCACGTAGAGCAGTCTGTCTTATAGGACCTCTCCTTCCCCCCACATAGAGCAGTCTGTCTTATAGGACCTCTCCTCTCCTCACATAGAGCAGTCTGTCTTATAGAACCTCTCTCCTCTCCCCACGTAGAGCAGTCTGTCTTATAGGACCTCTCCTTCCCCCCACATAGAACAGTCTGTCTTATAGGACCTCTCCTCTCCCCACATAGAGCAGTCTGTCTTATAGGACTTCTCCTCCCCCCACATAGAACAGTCTGTCTTATAGGACCTCTCCTCTCCTCACATAGAGCAGTCTGTCTTATAGAACCTCTCCTCTCCCCACGTAGAGCAGTCTGTCTTATAGGACCCCTCCTCTCCCCACGTAGAGCAGTCTGTCTTATAGGACCTCTCCTTCCCCCCACATAGAACAGTCTGTCTTATAGGACCTCTCCTTCCCCCCACATAGAACAGTCTGTCTTATAGAACCTCTCCTCTCCCCACATAGAACAGTCTGTCTTATAGGACCCCTCCTCTCCCCACGTAGAGCAGTCTGTCTTATAGGACCTCTCCTTCTCCCCACATAGAACAGTCTGTCTTATAGGACCTCTCCTCTCCTCACATAGAGCAGTCTGTCTTATAGGACCTCTCCTTCCCCCCACATAGAACAGTCTGTCTTATAGGACCTCTCCTCTCCCCACGTAGAACAGTCTGTCTTATAGGACCTCTCCTCTCCCCACGTAGAACAGTCTGTCTTATAGGACCTCTCCTCTCCCCACGTAGAGCAGTCTGTCTTATAGGACCTCTCCTCTCCCCATGTAGAGCAGTCTGTCTTATAGGACCCCTCCTCTCCCCACGTAGAGCAGTCTGTCTTATAGGACCTCTCCCCACATAGAGCAGTCTATCTTATAGGACCTCTCCTCACATAGAGCAGTCTGTCTTATAGGACCTCTCCCCACATAGAGCAGTCTATCTTATAGGACCTCTCCTCACGTAGAGCACTGTCTTATAGGACCTCTCCTCCCCTCACGTAGAGCAGTCTTATAGGACCTCTCCTCTCCTCACGTAGAGCAGTCTGTCTTATAGGACCTCTCCTCTCCCCACATAGAGCAGTCTGTCTTATAGGACCTCTCCTCTCCTCACAAAGAGCAGTCTGTCTTATAGGACTTCTCCTCTCCCCACATAGAGCAGTCTGTCTTATAGGACCTCTCCTCTCCCCACATAGAGCAGTCTGTCTTATAGGACCTCTCCTCTCCTCACATAGAGCAGTCTGTCTTATAGGACTTCTCCTCCCCCCACATAGAGCTGTCTGTCTTATAGGACCTCTCCTCTCCCCACATAGAGCAGTCTGTCTTATAGGACCTCTCCTTTCCCCCCACATAGAGCAGTCTGTCTTATAGGACCTCTCCTCTCCCCACATAGAGCAGTCTGTCTTATAGGACCTCTCCTCTCCCCACATAGAGCAGTCTGTCTTATAGGACTTCTCCTCCCCCCACATAGAGCAGTCTGTCTTATAGGACCTCTCCTCTCCTCACACATAGAACAGTCTGTCTTATAGGACTTCTCCTCTCCCCACATAGAGCAGTCTGTCTTATAGGACTTCTCCTCCCCCTCACATAGAACAGTCTGTCTTATAGGACTTCTCCTCTCCCCACATAGAGCAGTCTGTCTAATAGGACTTCTCCTCCCCCTCACATAGAGCAGTCTGTCTTATAGGACTTCTCCTCCCCCCACATAGAGCAGTCTGTCTTATAGGACCTCTCCTCTCCCCACATAGAGCAGTCTGTCTTATAGGACCTCTCCTCTCCCCACATAGAGCAGTCTGTCTTATAGGACCTCTCCTCTCCCCACATAGAGCAGTCTGTCTTATAGGACCTCTCCTCTCCCCACATAGAGCAGTCTGTCTTATAGGACTTCTCCTCCCCCCACATAGAGCAGTCTGTCTTATAGGACCTCTCCTCTCCCCACATAGAGCAGTCTGTCTTATAGGACCTCTCCTCTCCCCACATAGAGCAGTCTGTCTTATAGGACCTCTCCTCTCCCCACATAGAGCAGTCTGGGTGGAAAACAAGCTCCATTTGTTGCATCTAAATTGATTTCTTTCTCTTTTTTTTCATTATGTGGCTCGCTCAATCAGGGCATTGTTTGGTGCTTTTGTTCAGAAAAATGAGGGCCTGACCTATTTCTCAAGTGTAGACTGTTATTTCCATAGGAGGAGAGGAGGAGAGCACAGTTAGTGATGAACCACAGCCGTAACCACAGTGGCATGACATTGTCGTAGTCCCAGTTCCCAGGGTTTACATACAGTGTGAACCATGAGCCACTGTTACGACCACAGACCTCAGACACATCACTGAATCATGAGAAAAAATACTTTCCATTCGTGTTTTTGTATCCTGTTGTGTCGAGGCCTCCTTGTTATAGTGGATGAGGTACTAGAGGTGGGAAATATTTAAATGACTGTCTAACCTACGTAATGGACCTTTATTGTATCAGTATGAAAGGGAACATTACTTAATTGTTATGGAGCAAATTTCCTGGTGCTTGTATGTTACACTGAGAAGGGGGTGTGATCATGTTTCAATGGCTTACTGTTTGATTGTTACAATAACTTATTCTTTTTATTATTTGAAACATTCATTCTTAATCTCCTTTTGCCCTCTCCATCTTACTTATACAGTCCCTCACAGGCTCGCTGTGTGTGTGTGTGTGTGTGTGTGTGTGCCGTGCAAACCCCGGGGTATCTACAGAAGCCAGCCAACCAGTAGCCAGCCAGCCAGCAGAAAGCCAACCAGTAGCCAGCCAGCCAGCAGACAGCCAACCAGTAGCCAGGCAGCCAACCAGCCAGCCAGCAGACAGCCAACCAGTAGCCAGACAGCCAGCCAGCAGACAGCCAATAATGCCACTCCATTCCCTTGCCGCCTGCGCACACACACACACACACTCATTTCTACTTTCACAATCCTCCTCAGACCTCAGCACAGTCCCACCCCTCATGTTCACCACAGATCGACACCATAGAGACCTCTTGTTTGCGTCTCAAATGGTGCCCTATTCCCTATGTAGTACCTTACTTTTGGCCAGGGCTCTGGTCAAAGTAGTGCACTACAGTATATTTTTATTTTATTTTATTTTACCGTTATTTTACCAGGTAAGTTGACTGAGAACACGTTCTCATTTGCAGCAACGACCTGGGGAATAGTTACAGGGGAGAGGAGGGGGATGAATGAGCCAATTGTAAACTGGGGATTATTAGGTGACCATGATGGTTTGAGGGCCAGATTGGGAATTTTAGCCAGGACACCGGGGTTAACACCTCTACTCTTACGATAAGTGCCATGGGATCTTTAATGACCTCAGAGAGTCAGGACACCCGTTTAACGTCCCATCCGAAAGACGGCACCCTACACAGGGCAGTGTCCCCAATCACTGCCCTGGGGCATTGGGATATTTTTTAGACCAGAGGAAAGAGTGCCTCCTACTGGCCCTCCAACACCACTTCCAGCAGCATCTGGTCTCCCATCCAGGGACTGACCAGGACCAACCCTGCTTAGCTTCAGAAGCAAGCCAGCAGTGGTATGCAGGGTGGTATGCTATATAGAGAATAGGGTGCCATTTGGGACGTAGACCCGGCTCTCAGCTCCACTCACTCTCTGAGACCCAACATGTCTGTTAAACCATGTTTGTCTGAAACGTAAGACCACTGTTGTGCCTCGGCCTCAAAGCACCTCTGCTGTATAGCTTTAAACCAGTTCTGGTTTCAATCTCCTTGTGAGGTGGTAAATATGTGGGCGGGCGTGTTCAACGGCCAGCGACTGACACCCTGGCATCTGGCATATTTGTTTTTATTTAGGACATACGACATATGACCACTCCTCATAGTAATCTAGTACCAGTACTTGGCATCAAAAGACAATGTTCTAGTGGCCTTATCAGGAAAAACATTTGTTGTTGTTGTTGTTGTCCCTAACCTTTGTCAGTATGGTAAACTCAAGCCTGAATGGCGTGAGTTATTTTTCAGTAGTTATAGATGTGTTGCAGCTGTATTATAGATGTGTTGCAGCTGTATTATAGATGTGTTGCAGCTGTATTATAGATGTTGCAGCTGTATTATAGATGTTGCAGCTGTATTATAGATGTTGCAGCTGTATTATAGATGTTACAGCTGTATTATAGATGTTGCAGCTGTATTATAGATGTTGCAGCTGTATTATAGATGTTACAGCTGTATTATAGATGGTGCAGCTGTATTACAGATGTTGCAGCTGTATTACAGATGTTGCAGCTGTATTACAGATGTTGCAGCTGTATTATAGATGTTGCAGCTGTATTATAGATGTTGCAGCTGTATTATAGATGTTGCAGCTGTATTATAGATGTTGCAGCTGTATTATATATGTTACAGATGCATTATAGATGTGTTGCAGCTGTATTATATATGTTACAGATGCATTATAGATGTGTTGCAGCTGTATTATAGATGTTACAGCTGTATTACAGTTGTTACAGCTGTACTATAGATGTTACAGCTGTATTATATATGTTACAGATGCATTATAGATGTGTTGCAGCTGTATTATATATGTTACAGATGCATTATATAGATGTTACAGCTGTATTATAGACGTTACAGCTGTACTATAGATGTTACAGCTGTACTATAGGTGTTACAGCTGTACTATATGTGTTACAGCTGTACTATAGGTGTTACAGCTGTATTATAGTTGTTACAGCTGTATTATAGGTGTTACAGCTGTACTATAGGTGTTACAGCTGTATTATAGGTGTTACAGCTGTACTATAGGTGTTACAGCTGTATTATAGGTGTTACAGCTGTATTATAGATGTTACAGCTGTACTATAGGTGTTACAGCTGTACTATAGGTGTTACAGCTGTACTATAGGTGTTACAGCTGTACTATAGATGTGTTACAGCTTTATTATAGTTGTTACAGCTGTACTATAGGTGTTACAGCTGTACTATAGGTGTTACAGCTGTACTATAGGTGTTACAGCTGTACTATAGGTGTTACAGCTGTACTATAGGTGTTACAGCTGTACTATAGGTGTTACAGCTGTACTATAGGTGTTACAGCTGTATTATAGGTGTTACAGCTGTACTATAGGTGTTACAGCTGTACTATAGGTGTTACAGCTGTACTATAGGTGTTACAGCTGTACTATAGTTGTTACAGCTGTACTATAGGTGTTACAGCTGTACTATAGGTGTTACAGATGTACTATAGGTGTGTTACAGCTGTACTATAGATGTGTTACAGATGCATTATATAGATGTTACAGCTTTATTATAGTTGTTACAGCTGTACTATAGGTGTTACAGCTGTACTATAGGTGTTGCAGCTGTATTATAGATGTTGCAGCTGTATTACAGATGTAGCAGCTGTATTACAGATGTAGCAGCTGTATTATAGATGTTGCAGCTGTATTATAGATGTTACAGCTGTACTATAGGTGTTACAGCTGTATTATAGGTGTTACAGCTGTACTATAGATGTGTTATAGCTGCATTATAGATGTGTTATAGCCGCGTAATGGATAAGGATAGATTAATAGTGGCCAGGAATCTCTGGTGGCCTTAAATGACTCTGTGTTCCTGCAGCTGACTCTCTTTACTCTATCGACCCTCTGCTGATATCAACTGCCCTGGGAGGGGGGGGGGGGGCTCTAGGACTGGAGTGGGTGAGTAGAGAGTTTCTGTTTCGACCTATGCTCTCTCTGGTCCTCTGGGGTTATGGAATAGGCTCCTCTTCTGTGCATGCGTGTGTGCAGAAGTTTGGGAGGATGGTTGTCCTGTAGAGGAGCTGTTGGGAGGATGGTTGTCCTGTAGAGGAGCTGTTGGGAGGATGGTTGTCCTGTAGAGGAGCTGTTGGGAGGATGGTTGTCCTGTAGAGGAGCTGCTGGGAGGATGGTTGTCCTGTAGAGGAGCTGTTGGGAGGATGGTTGTCCTGTAGAGGAGCTGTTGGGAGGATGGTTGTCCTGTAGAGGAGCTGTTGGGAGGATGGTTGTCCTGTAGAGGAGCTGTTGGGAGGATGGTTGTCCTGTAGATGAGCTGTTGGGAGGATGGTTGTCCTATAGAGGAGCTGTTGGGAGGATGGTTGTCCTGTAGAGGAGCTGTTGGGAGGATGGTTGTCCTGTAGAGGAGCTGTTGGGAGGATGGTTGTCCTGTAGAGGAGCTGTTGGGAGGATGGTTGTCCTGTAGAGGAGCTGTTGGGAGGATGGTTGTCCTGTAGAGGAGCTGTTGGGAGGATGGTTGTCCTGTAGAGGAGCTGTTGGGAGGATGGTTGTCCTATAGAGGAGCTGTTGGGAGGATGGTTGTCTTGTAGAGGAGCTGTTGGGAGGATGGTTGTCTTGTAGAGGAGCTGTTGGGAGGATGGTTGTCTTGTAGAGGAGCTGTTGGGAGGATGGTTGTCTTGTAGAGGAGCTGTTGGGAGGATGGTTGTCTTGTAGAGGAGCTGTTGGGAGGATGGTTGTCCTGTAGAGGAGCTGTTGGGAGGATGGTTGTCCTGTAGAGGAGCTGTTGGGAGGATGGTTGTCTTGTAGAGGAGCTGTTGGGAGGATGGTTGTCCTGTAGAGGAGCTGTTGGGAGGATGGTTGTCTTGTAGAAGAGCTATTGGGAGGATGGTTGTCCTATAGAGGAGCTGTTGTGAAGAGACTGCTGACTTAGATATCTACAATGAGGGGATTCGATTCATCTGACCCGGGCTCCCGGGTAGGCGTGTTTTGCACCGGGGGAAAGTTGATTACAATAGTTTTGGAACCAGGCTGACTCCAGGGTGTGAGCCAGGTGTCCTGTTGAAAGCCCACGGCGAAGTCGGCTCAAAACAAAAGTGAAATAATTAAGCAAGTGGAGTAATAAGTAGGATTCTGTGCTCTTCAGGGCTAGCTTAGCTTAGTTACTGTAACAATGCCTGGGTTCATCAGGGCTAGCTTAGTTACTGTAAGAATGCCTGGGCTCATCAGGGCTAGCTTAGTTACTGTAACAATGCCTGGGCTCATCAGGGCTAGCTTAGTTACTGTAACAATGCCTGGGTTCATCAGGGCTAGCTTAGTTACTGTAACAATGCCTGGGTTCATCAGGGCTAGCTTAGTTACTGTAACAATGCCTGGGCTCTTCAGAGCTAGCTTAGTTACTGTAACAATGCCTGGGTTCATCAGGGCTAGCTTAGTTACTGTAACAATGCCTGGGTTCATCAGGGCTAGCTTAGTTATTGTAACAATGCCTGGGCTCTTCAGGGCTAGCTTAGTTACTGTAACAATGCCTGGGTTCATCAGGGCTAGCTTAGTTACTGTAACAATGCCTGGGTTCATCAGGGCTAGCTTAGTTATTGTAACAATGCCTGGGCTCTTCAGGGCTAGCTTAGTTACTGTAACAATGCCTGGGCTCTTCAGGGCTAGCTTAGTTACTGTAACAATGCCTGGGTTCATCAGGGCTAGCTTAGTTACTGTAACAATGCCTGGGCTCTTCAGGGCTAGCTTAGTTACTGTAACAATGCCTGGGCTCATCAGGGCTAGCTTAGTTTAGCTACTCTAACAGCCTGGGCTCCTCAGGGCTAGCTTAGTTTAGCTACTCTAACAGCCTGGGCTCCTCAGGGCTAGCTTAGTTTAGCTACTCTAACAGCCTGGGCTCCTCAGGGCTAGCTTAGCTACCATAACACTGTCTCACCGCACACTGCCTTCTCAGACCGTTTGCTAATGTTACCGAACAATCATGGCTAACACAAGACAAATTGAATATGTTAGCTAAAGTTTGCCAACTATTTCCCTTGTTGAACTATTTCCCTTGTTGAACTATTTCCCTTGTCTCTGGTTTCACACTGGGGCTGGGCTGACAGAGCTGGGCTGTTAGGAAAGCTCAGGGACAGGTTGCATCCTGTCAAGTGCATTACTTTTGACCAGGGCCTTAGGAGTGGTTTACATAGGCAGCCCAATTCTGATATTATTGACCAATTACATCAGATCGTTTCACATCAGATTATCACGTATTTGGCAAGACCCAGATGCAGACAGTGTCGAAGTAACACAAGTTTATTAATAGAACAGAGAGCAGGCAAAACGACAGGTCAAGGGCAGGCAGAGGTCAGTAATCCAGATCAGAGTCCAAAATCAAATCAAATTTTAATGGTCACATACACATGGTTAGCAGATGTTAATGTGAGTGTAGCGAAATGCTTGTGCTTCTAGTTCCAATAGTGCAGTAATATCTAACAAGTAATCTAACAATTCCCCAACAACTACCTAATACACACAAATCTAAAGGGGTGAATGAGAATATGTACATATAAATATATGGATGCCCGATGGCCATGCGTCATAGGCAAGGGGCAATAGATGGTATAAAATACAGTATATACATATGAGATGAGTAATGTAAGATATGTAAACATTATTCAAGTGGCATTATTTAAAGTGACTAGTGATCTATTTATTAAAGTGGCCAGTGATTGGGTTTCAGTGTAGGCAGCAGCCTCTCTGAGTTAGTGATGGCTGTTTAGCAGTCTGATGGCCTTCAGATAGACGCTGGTACAGGCAGAGAACGGCAGGCAGGCTCAGGGCAGGCAGAGGTCAATAATCCGGTGTGGTGGGGCAAGGTACAGGACTGTAGTCAGGCTCATGGCAGGCAGAATGGTCAAAACAGGGAAAACTAGAAAAACGGGAACTATAGAAAAGACATGGCGCAAGGGGAAAACCCACTGGTAGGCTTGACGAACAAAAGGACTGGCGACAGACAGAGAAGACAGGTATAAATACACAGGGGATAATGAGGGGAGATGGGAGACACCTGGTGGGGGGGTGGAGACAAGCACGAAGACTGGTGAAAGATCAGGGTGTGACACAGATATATTTTCTGAACGGATTTGATTAGTCTAAAGACCAATTGGGGGGGATCAGAATTGGGCTGCCTGTGTAAACGCAGCCATAGGGTGCCTTCGGATTCAGCTAGGGCTGTGACGGTCATGGAATTTGGGATGATACCAGGCGGACCTTGTTTTTTTTATATGCTATTTTAATATTTCAGAATTAACCAATGACATCAGGCCACACCCTGCCATGATTACAGACACCTGTGTGTGTCCTTTGACACTATATAAACGAGTCACCTCGCAGTGTTTGTCATTATACCCTGATGAAGACAGCTTGTCTTGGATATTAGGTTATTAAATGATTGCATCTGAGCTCCTTTAATTTTTCAAGACCTGCCAGGGTTGGAGGTTTCATTCTATTCACTGTTTGCTACAACACCTTGCTTTTTCCATCATGTTGTTAAGAGTCCATGTTATCGCAGAAACGGACTCAACCACACAGTCAGATGGTGTTGTTTTTTTACGGTTATTTCACTGTGATCACTGTGATTGTAGGTTCTAGATCACTGTGATTGTAGGTTCTAGATCACTGTGATTGTAGGTTCTCGATCACTTTGCTTGTAGACTCTAGGACACTGTGATTGTAGACTCTAGGACACTGTGATTGTAGACTCTAGGACACTGTGATTGTAGACTCTAGGACACTGTGATTGTAGACTCTAGGACACTGTGATTGTAGACTCTAGAACACTGTGATTGCATATCCTAGAACACTGTGATTGTAGACTAGATTACTGTGATTGTAGACTCTAGAACACTGTGATTGTAGACTAGAACACTGTGATTGTAGGCTCTAGATCACTGTGATTGTAGGTTCTAGATCACTTTGATTGTAGACTCAAGATCACTGTGATTGTAGGTTCTAGATCACTTTGATTGTAGACTCTAGATCACTGTGATTGTAGACTAGAACACTGTGATTGTAGACTAGAACACTGTGATTGTAGACTAGAACACTGTGATTGTAGACTAGAACACTGTGATTGTAGACTAGAACACTGTGATTGTAGACTCTAGAACACTGTGATTGTAGACTCTAGAACACTGTGATTGTAGACTCTAGAACACTGTGATTGTAGACTCTAGAACACTGTGATTGTAGACTCTAGAACACTGTGATTGTAGACTCTAGAACACTGTGATTGTAGACTCTAGAACACTGTGATTGTAGACTCTAGAACACTGTGATTGTAGACTCTAGAACACTGTGATTGTAGACTCTAGAACGCTGTGATTGTAGACCCTAGAATGCTGTGATTGTAGACTCCAGAACGCTGTGATTGTAGACTCTAGAACACTGTGATTGTAGACTCTAGAACACTGTGATTGTATACTCTAGAACACTGTGATTGCATATCCTAGAACACTGTGATTGTAGACTCTACAACACTGTGATTGTATGTGATTGTAGGCTCTAGATCACTGTGATTGTACGTTCTAGAACACTGTGATTGTAGGTTCTAGATCACTCTGATTGTAGGTTCTAGATCACTGTGATTGTAGACTCTAGAACACTGTGATTGTAGACTCTAGAAGAGTCTCTTAGTGCATCTGGAACTTATAGTGGTGTTCTTTTCTGTGTTCCTTCAGCATTGTTAGTGGGCCTGTGAAAATACTGTCCTAACTCCTGTATCTCTGTTCTGGTAACTCTTCTGATAGACTAGTGCTATCACAGCACTGCTCTGCTTATTGCTCTCAAATGCTGCTGGACGCATTATTTATTTATGAGGGGAAGACGATGTCTGAAATATTTACAACAGAGGAGCATGAAAGAACTTTCAATAAGACATGAGATGCAACAATCAAGAAGTTCCTACTTCCTCACAGATAGGGGTCCTTGGGGCCTGAGGGGGCTGGCTGCTGCCTGATGTTCTCCTGGTTACTCCAAGCCTGTCCAAGCCCATCACAGTAGAGTTCAATTAGGTGTTGAATTTAAATGTCAGGAAATAAAGGTCATTTCTTAAATGGATTTCCCCTGTTGCCCCTCCTTATCCTAACAGTAGGTCCTGCTCCCCTCCTTCTCCCGACAGTAGGTCCTGCTCCCCTCCTTCTCTCGACAGTAGGTCCTACTCCCCTCCTTCTCTCGACAGTAGGGCCTGCTCCCCTCATTCTCCCGACAGTAGGTCCTGCTCCCCTCCTTCTCTCGACAGTAGGTCCTGCTCCCCTCATTCTCCCGACAGTAGGTCCTGCTCCCCTCCTTCTCTCGACAGTAGGGCCTGCTCCCCTCCTTCTCCCGACAGTAGGGCCTGCTCCCCTCCTTCTCCCGACAGTAAGGGCCTGCTCCCCTCCTTCTCCCGACAGTAAGGGCCTGCTCCCCTCCTTCTCCCGTCAGTAGGGCCTGCTCCCCTCCTTCTCCCGACAGTAAGGGCCTGCTCCCCTCCTTCTCCCGACAGTAAGGGCCTGCTCCCCTCCTTCTCCCGACAGTAAGGGCCTGCTCCCCTCCTTCTCCCGACAGTAAGGGCCTGCTCCCCTCCTTCTCCCGACAGTAAGGGCCTGCTCCCCTCCTTCTCCCGACAGTAAGGGCCTGCTCCCGACAGTAAGGGCCTGCTCCCGACATTAAGGGCCTTCTCCCGACATTAAGGGCCTGCTCCCGACAGTAGGGCCTGCTCCCCTCCTTCTCTCGACAGTAGGGCCTGCCCCCCTCCTTCTCTCGACAGTAGGGCCTGCTCCCCTCCTTCTCTCGACAGTTGGGCCTGCTCCCCTCCTTCTCCCGACAGTAGGGCCTGCTCCCCTCCTTCTCCCGACATTAAGGGCCTGCTCCCGACAGTAGGGCCTGCTCCCCTCCTTCTCTCGACAGTAGGGCCTGCCCCCCTCCTTCTCTCGACAGTAGGGCCTGCCCCCCTCCTTCTCCCGACAGTTGGGCCTGCTCCCCTCCTTCTCCCGACAGTAGGGCCTGCCCCCCTCCTTCTCTCGACAGTAGGGCCTGCTCCCCTCCTTCTCTCGACAGTTGGGCCTGCTCCCCTCCTTCTCTCGACAGTAGGGCCTGCTCCCCTCCTTCTCTCGACAGTAGGGCCTGCTCCCCTCCTTCTCTCGACAGTAGGGCCTGCTCCCCTCCTTCTCTCGACAGTTGGGCCTGCTCCCCTCCTTCTCTCGACAGTAGGGCCTGCTCCCCTCCTTCTCCCGACAGTAGGGCCTGCTCCCCTCCTTCTCTCGACAGTTGGGCCTGCTCCTCTCCTTCTCCTTTCCTTCATAATTGTGTAATCCCCGATTGTGAATGACGAACAGGGCAGTCCATTTTATTGTATTGATCTATTCTAATTATAATCTCAAAATGGTAGGTAGTAGGTACCCTATATCTGTCCACCAAATCCAAGTAGTCTTATCAGTCTAATTTGGCCTACTTGGAGTGTTTGATTTGATACTGGAGTCTTACTCTAGTCTTACTGGAGTCTGACACATAACCAAAAAGACATTACGTCATTTACAATGGCAATAACACAAAGATGAATGGATGCACATGCTGTGTTAGTGTTGCTACAAGATCTGAATGAACACCACTCACATGGAGAAGAAATGAATCATGACATCTCTGATGATTATTCTACTGACTCTGAGACTCCAGCCTGAACCTACAGCTCCGAACCCTAAGCGTATAAAAAGCCTGAACGGTGCTCACTGAGCAGGTGCCCGCGCCACCACCAAATGAAACGGTGAGACGGGAGAGAGGAAGGGACGGCACCGCTGGGATAGAACAAGCCGGTGACAATGCTACGGGACGATTATCAGCACAAAATATCATCACTAAGAGAGCAGTCCTTTACAAGCAAAAACTATATCAGCAACACTCACCAGCTTTCATTGTTAACGAGACATGGACATGCTCCAACTGATGCCATTGCGTGAAGACACACACCATGTAAGCACGAGCTGACAATAACAGACTATTTTTGACTGACTGCTGTCATATCGACACATATCGATTGGATTAATTATTGTGTCATTATTGCTTTTGTGCTGATTTTCACTATCACTATGATATAAGAGTTCACTATCATCTCTATGATATAAGAGTTCACTATCATCTCTATGATATAAGAGTTCACTATCATCTCTATGATATAAGAGTTCACTATCATCTCTATGATATAAGAGTTCACTATCATCTCTATGATATAAGAGTTCACTATCATCTCTATGATATAAGAGTTCACTATCATCTCTATGATATAAGAGTTCACTATCATCTCTATGATATAAGAGTTCACTATCATCTCTATGATATAAGAGTTCACTATCATCTCTATGATATAAGAGTTCACTATCATCTCTATGATATAAGAGTTCACTATCATCTCTATGATATAAGAGTTCACTATCATCTCTATGATATAAGAGTTCACTATCATCTCTATGATATAAGAGTTCACTATCATCTCTATGATATAAGAGTTCACTATCATCTCTATGATATAAGAGTTCACTATCATCTCTGATATAAGAGTTCACTATCATCTCTGATATAAGAGTTCACTATCATCTCTGATATAAGAGTTCACTATCATCTCTATGGTATAAGAGTTCATTATCATGCCTATTGTTAGGTTCTAATTCTTTGATCGCCTGCCTGGACTCAATTTTTCAATAGGATACCTAATATCATGTAAACGTTTTACATTACCCTCTCTCCCTCAGTGACATGAATAAGTATATTTAATATTCTCAGAACCTAAACACTATGATTTAAGAGTTCATTATCATGCCTATGATTTAAGAGTTCATTATCACCCGGGTTTACTCAGTTAATTATCATGTATTTATTGTGTGTTTGTCTGTCCATGTATGTGTCTGTCTGTCTCTATGCATTTGACCTTTAGTGTGTGTGTGTGTGTGTTTGCGTTCATGACAGAGATGTTTTCTGGCACAGCGGAGAGCAGCCTGTCTGAAGCTGTGAGGGCCACCTGCAGACAACCCTCTGATCTACAGTAGTCCTGACCCCTCACACACACACGCATACGCGCACGGGTTCGCACGCACGCACACACAAACACACGCATGTTGTAAGAAAAGCCCCTGTATGAGTCAAGAAGAGAAGATGTAGAGAGAGGAAGGGATGGGAAGGAGCGAGGGAGGAAGGAAGGAAAGGAGAGATGAAGAAATACAGCAGAGAGGACAGAAAGAGAGATACAGTTTCCATGCTACGGGAGCTACACTGTAGATATTGTACTTTCAATTTCACATCAACAAACGGCTGTTCCATTTCCAACAATAGATTGATGATTCATTTGCACTGTCCTTGTTAAGTACATTCCGAAAATACATTTCATGAATAAACTGTTAGATGTTACTTTTATAGACCGATTTCCAGAGACACTAACTTTTCAGCAGAGAGGAGAAGGTGCTTTGACTCTTCAGATTCAGCATGTCTTATTGTGCACTTTTTACTTCCTAATATAATTTATTAAAAGCCACCTGACTGTAGACTATATGTTATGATGATGTCATCCATTTCAGAGATGATGGGAGAAGAGAAGTGCCTTATAAACCTGATGACAGCAGTCTAGTTCATGTCTGACAGGGTGGTGGAGCTATGAGCTGTTATGAATGCTTATAGCAAGTCTATGAATTCCTATAGCGAGTCTTAAGCTGCAGTTAGGATATGAGACAATATATAGCATATATATATATATATATACACTACCGTTCAAAAGTTTGGGGTCACTTAGAAATGTACTTGTTTTTGAAAGAAAACAATTTTTTGTCCATTAAAATAACAACAAATTGATCAGAAATACAGTGTAGACATTGTTAATCTTGTAAATGACTATTGTAGCTGGAAACGGCTGATTTTTAAAAGAATGGAATATCTACATAGGTGTACAGAGGCCCATTATCAGCAACAGCATAAAACTGATGTTCTTATTAAAGCAATAAAACTGTCCGCCTTTAAACTAGTTGAGTATCTGGAGAATCAGCATTTGTGGATTTGATTCCAGGATCAAAATGGCCAGAAACAAAGACCTTACTTCTGAAACTCGTCAGTCTATTCTTGTTCTGAGAAACGAAGGCTATTCCATTCGAGAAATTGCCAAGAAACTGAAGATCTGGTACAATGCTGTGTACTACTCCCTTTACAGAACAGCGCAAACTGTCTCTAACCAGAATAGAAAGAGGAGTGGGAGGCCCTGGTGCACAACTGAGCAAGAGGACAAGTACATTAGTGTCTTGTTCTGAGAAAGACGCCTCACAAGTCCTCAACTGGCAGCTTCATTAAATAGTACCCGCAAAACACCAGTCTCAACGTCAACAGTCAAGAGGCGACTCCAGGATGCTGGCTTTCTAGGCAGCTGCTGACCCAAAGCCTGCGACTCGTCTTAATCAATCAGTGTGATTTTGTTTCACTGAATCTCCCTCTGTATATTTGATTAGGCTAATTGATCTCTGGCTGGATGTGGTATAGCGCACCTGTCACTGATCAGAAACGTTTAGCATGCTATCGTGTAGCCTAAATCAACTGTTTATCTATTACTGAATAGAAACATTTAGCATGCTATCATGTAGCCTAAATCAACTGTTTATCTATTACTGAATAGAAACATTTAGCATGCTATCATGTAGCCTAAATCAAGTGTTTTTCTGTCATTGAACAGAAACATTTAGCATGCTATCATGTAGCCTAAATCAAGTGTTTTTCTGTCATTGAACAGAAACATTTAGCATGCTATCATGTAGCCTAACTAAAGTGTGTTATTTGGCTCTTGATTCACGTATAGGCTATATATAGGAGCCTTATATAATCTACCCACCATCGAGCTGTTGGAGCACATTCTGTTTTATCTAATGTAACTTACTTCAAGATGATAATCAATCATTCATTCATGTCGTTTCACAGCATATGAGTCATGTATGCGTTTAAATACAACCAAGCATTTTATTTTGAAAACAAATAAAGGTAGCATTGAATAATTAAACAATAGGCCTAAATAAATAAGTAGATTGTCTGTTAAACATCCATGTGAATAATCGCTCAAAAGACCTGAGTTATGAATGTATGTTTTATTCAGAAATGATCATGTGTTTCATTTCTGGGTCTTTTTTCCATAGTTTACAAGGTCCAACAAGGCACTTTAGCAGGGCAGTTATATTTTGTTAGGATGTATCAGAGTTAACAGATGATGATGAACTGATTCTGAGATGTGATGTCCGTCATGGTTTCATTGATCATCATTCACTTCGGCTTATTCGTAGTGCGCTTCGGCTTATTCGTAGTGCGCTTCGGCTTATTCGTAGTGCGCTTCGGCTTATTCGTAGTGCGCTTCGGCTTATTCGTAGTGCGCTTCGGCTTATTCGTAGTGCGCTTCGGCTTATTCGTAGTGCGCTTCGGCTTATTCGTAGTGCGCTTCGGCTTATTCGTAGTGCGCTTCGGCTTATTCGTAGTGCGCTTCGGCTTATTCGTAGTGCGCTTCGGCTTATTCGTAGTGCGCTTCGGCTTATTCGTAGTGCGCTTCGGCTTATTCGTAGTGCGCTTCGGCTTATTCGTAGTGCACACTTCGGCTTATTCGTAGTGCACACTTCGGCTTATTCGTAGTGCACACTTCGGCTTATTCGTAGTGCACACTTCGGCTTATTATTCGTATCGCAATTTGGAAAATTTCAATGATCAGAAAAATGTGTTTCATGGCGACATTTCTTTGGCCCGACCAGTACTGGAACCTGGCGCCGCTCGTGTCTGTTTCTTCTGCCGAGAGGGATCTGTAGTAAAAGGTACGCAGACACTCCGTTTTTTTTTTCTTAACACGACAAGCCAGAAACCCGTCGATATGACCGGGCCCCATCGGGTTCAGGCGGAGAAGGACAACTCTAACCCAGTGTCCTTCAGCTAGGCTCAGTTTACAACTAGTAGAGATTAAAGAGAGGCAAGAAGGCTGCATCAAAACACAACACAACAATACAATACACACAATACACACAACAAAACACACATCTACACAACATCATGCACACAACACAACAATGGAATACACACAACACAACAAAACACACATCTACACAACAATACAATACAATACACACAATACACACAACAAAACACACATCTACACAACATCATGCACACAACACAACAATGGAATACACACAACACAACAAAACACACATCTACACAACAATACAATACAATACACACAATACACACAACAAAACACACATCTACACAACATCATGCACACAACACAACAATGGAATACACACAACACAACAAAACACACATCTACACAACAATACAATACAACACACATCTACACACATCTACACAACAATACAATACAATACACACAACACAACAAAACACACATCTACACAACATCATGCACACAACACAACAATGCAATACACACAACACAACAAAACACACATCTACACAACACACAATACAACACACATCTACACACATCTACACAACAATACAATACAATACACACAACAAAACACACATCTACACAACATCATGCACACAACACAACAATGCAATACACACAACACAACAAAACACACATCTACACAACACACAATACAACACAACAAACATCTACACAACAAGGCATAACAACGCAACACAACAGATGTACAAAACATTGACAGTACACAGGCCAAACATTCCTCCTAGTTCAACTATGCACTCATTACACACACAACACCAACCACTTTCCTCTCTCTCTGCCCCCCCCCAATCCCCTCATCCCTTGTTGGTGTGTAATTGGAGGTCTCTGCCTACAGATATTTGCCCTCAGTCAGTCATGAGGACACACAATTAGGCTCGTGTATGTGTGTGTGTGTGTGTGTGTGTGTGTGTGTGTGTGTGTGTGTGAATTTAGGGCAGCATTGTATTAGGATTACGTAAAGCTGGAGGGAGCCGGGGAATTGGGATAATTTGATGTTTCCTGAGAGTAGAGAGAGAGGGGGGGGGGTGTGTGAAGGGAGAGGGGATAATTACTTGACTCATTGGAAAGAATTAACAAAAAAACTGAGCGAACTAGAATGCTATTTATCCCTTAACAAAGAGTACATTGTGGCAGAATACCTGACCACTGTGACTGACCCAAACTTAAGGAAAGCTTTGACTATGTACAGACTCAGTGAGCATTGCCTTGCTATTGAGAAAGGCCGTTGTAGGCAGCCTGTCTTCTCTTGAGAGCCATGTCTATGTGCACACTGCCCAGAAAATGAGGTGGAAACTGAGCTGCACTTCCTCACCTCCTGACAAATGTATGACCATATTAGAGACACATATTTCCCTCAGATTACACAGAACCACAAAGAATTTGAGGTGAAATATCATAGCAAGATGTCAGACCTGTTTCCAAGCATACCAGTGGAACACTGACAACATTGTAAATATGAATCTGTTTATTTATCTTCCTACTTTAACTACAGCGTTTTCACATTGTGTTACAACACTGTACACAGACAATAGTAGAACATTTGAAATGTCTAGATGTTTTAAAAACTTTTGAGTGTAATGTTTACTTGTTAATTGCCCTTTTTTGTTTATTGTCTATTTCACTCGTTTTGCCAATGTAAATATGTTTCCAATGCCAATAAAGCCCTTAGGAGACAGAGAGACAGAGAGAGAGAGAACGAATAGTAGAGGAGTGAAAGGAGAGTGTTGCGGGAGGGAGGGAGGGAGGGAGGGAGAAAGGACGTGTCGGACGGATGAGAGACCCTGACTCCCGTACCGACCGCCGCCCGCATGGCTCGTGTTGTGTAGCGAGGCGGTTGACGTGTTGACAGCTCTCCGCAGGAAGTGGGTTCACACTCAGGACTCTGCGGGGAGGAGGAGGAGGAAGCGTGAGTTGTGTTTATTTTTAGTTGCCCCTGGGTCGACTAATCTGTTATGCCACGCCAGCTTAATGGGATTGAGCCGTCTCCAGTAGGACTGTAGGACCGACCGGAGGGCTGCTCGCTGGGTTCTCTGCTGCGCCCCAACGCACCATGGCGTCAGGGTCTGAACCAAACCAGCCTAGTCTGGTGCCATACAAACAGAGCACTGAGCCATGACTTGAACGTAGCCGAGCTGAGGCATGGATAAGAAACGTCAGCGGGTGTCGATGAGATGAGCCATGGATCTGGACTGCCTGCAGTTGGGGGACTGGTGTTCGGCAGCACGGGGGAGTCCATGGCTGCACCACATGGATGAGGGCCACGTTGGAGGGGGCCGGGACCAGGGCCGGTGGAGGGCAGCAGGTTGGCCAGGTAAAGCTGGACCCAGGCTGGAGGGGCCTCTCCTGGGAGGACCGCGGCTCAACCCGGAGGAATTGAGAAGCACCGTGGTGGTGCTCTACACCCCTGCTGGAAACACCTGCTTCCTCCAACTGGTACTAGAGAAGAAGAGAGATGAGTACTCACCTCCTTAGAGGACAAAGTCTCTAGCTCTGAACCGTAGAGGACAAAGTCTCTAGCTCTGAACCGTAGAGGACAAAGTCTCTAGCTCTGAACCGTAGAGGACAAAGTCTCTAGCTCTGAACCGTAGAGGACAAAGTCTCTAGCTCTGAACCGTAGAGGACAAAGTCTCTAGCTCTGAACCGTAGAGGGCAAAGTCTCTAGCTCTGAACCGTAGAGGACAAAGTCTCTAGCTCTGAACCGTAGAGGACAAAGTCTCTAGCTCTGAACCGTAGAGGACAAAGTCTCTAGCTCTGAACCGTAGAGGACAAAGTCTCTAGCTCTGAACCGTAGAGGACAAAGTCTCTAGCTCTGAACCGTAGAGGACAAAGTCTCTAGCTCTGAACCGTAGAGGACAAAGTCTCTAGCTCTGAACCGTAGAGGACAAAGTCTCTAGCTCTGAACCGTAGAGGACAAAGTCTCTAGCTCTGAACCGTAGAGGACAAAGTCTCTAGCTCTGAACCGTAGAGGACAAAGTCTCTAGCTCTGAACCGTAGAGGACAAAGTCTCTAGCTCTGAACCGTAGAGGACAAAGTCTCTAGCTCTGAACCGTAGAGGACAAAGTCTCTAGCTCTGAACCGTAGAGGACAAAGTCTCTTCCTGCTCTCTCGCGCTCTCTCTCTCTCTCTGCTCTCTCTCCCTGCTCTCCGCTTTCCCCTTAGATCTCTTTCCCCTTGCTCTCTCCTAAACTCGCTCTCAATTATTTTCCGCTCCCTGGCTCTCTTGCTTGTCTTCGTTTGGTTGTAGACTAGTTGTTTGATTGTAGACTAGTTGTTTGATTGTAGACTAGTTGTTTGGTTGTAGACTAGTTGTTTGGTTGTAGGAGCGAGTGTCACAGTATGTTAAGTTGCATATCAGTGAAGTTGTTCCGGCAGCTAGCTACACCTGTGGTTGAAAAGTGTGCTGCTCCTAGAAACACTTTTTACTTATTTGAATTTACTGATGAATGATAGAGACTCATACTCCCAGAGATCTCAGTCAGTGTGTGTGTGTGTGGTGTTTGTGATGAGAAGATCTCCCACTCCATCTCTCGTGCTAGCAGAGTGGGTGAGGATTTTTGCATCATATGGAGGTTGTTGGCATTTAGCTGTGTGATTTGCACGACAGTCAGTCAGTCAGTCTGTCAGTTAGTCCGTGGACAGATGGGTGGGGGGTGGGAACAGTTGTTTCCGGGTGGGTCGGGGGAAGCAGTGGGTCAGGTCAGTCCATCCTGTGGGTCCAGTAGGCGTGTTCTACACTACATCTGGCTCCCTGGACCAGATAGGAACAGACCGAGATATGTCCTCGTTCCGTTCACACTGGATACAGGAGATAGCAGAGGATAGTACCCATGCCATTCACACCGGATACAGGAGATAGCAGAGAGGATAGTACTCATGCCATTCACACTGGACACAGGAGATAGCAGAGAGGATAGTACTCATGCCATTCACACTGGACACAGGAGATAGCAGAGAGGATAGTACCCATGCCATTCACACTGGATGCAGGAGATAGCAGAGAGGATAGTACCCATGCCATTCACACTGGATACAGGAGATAGCAGAGAGGATAGTACTCATGCCATTCACACTGGATACAGGAGATAGCAGAGAGGATAGTACTCATGCCATTCACACTGGATACAGGAGATAGCAGAGAGGATAGTACCCATGCCATTCACACTGGACACAGGAGATCGCAGAGATGATAGTAGCCAGGGGGAGACCGGAGAGAGGATAGTACTCAGGGGGAGACCGGAGTTAGCAGAGAGGATAGTACTCATGCCATTCACACTGGATACAGGAGATCGCAGAGTAGATAGTAGCCAGGGGGAGATCGGAGTTAGCAGAGAGGATAGTACTCAGGGGGAGACAGGATATAGGATAGTACTCAGGGGGAGACAGGAGAGAGGATAGTACTCAGGGGGAGAGAGGATAGTACTCAGGGGGAGAGAGGATAGTACTCAGGGGGAGACAGGAGAGAGGATAGTACTCAGGGGGAGAGAGGATAGTACTCAGGGGGAGAGAGGATAGTACTCAGGGGGTGACAGGAGAGAGGATAGTACTCAGGGGGAGACAGGAGAGAGGATAGTACTCAGGGGGAGACAGGAGAGAGGATAGTACTCAGGGGGAGACAGGAGAGAGGATAGTACTCAGGGGGAGACAGGAGAGAGGATAGTACTCAGGGGGAGACAGGAGAGAGGATAGTACTCAGGGGGAGACAGGAGAGAGGATAGTACTCGGGGGGAGACAGGAGAGAGGATAGTACTCGGGGGCAGACAGGAGAGAGGATAGTACTCGGAGACAAGAGAGAGGATAGTACTCAGGGGGAGACAGGAGAGAGGATAGTACTCAGGGGGAGACAGGAGAGAGGATAGTACTCAGGGGGAGACAGGAGAGAGGATAGTACTCAGGGGGGGACAGGAGAGAGGATAGTACTCAGGGGGGGACAGGAGAGAGGATAGTACTCAGGGGGAGACAAGAGAGAGGATAGTACTCAGGGGGAGACAGGAGAGAGGATAGTACTCAGGGGGAGACAGGAGAGAGGATAGTACTCGGGGGGAGACAGGAGAGAGGATAGTACTCGGGGGGAGACAGGAGAGAGGATAGTACTCGGGGGGAGACAGGAGAGAGGATAGTACTCGGGGGCAGACAGAGAGGATAGTACTCGGAGACAAGAGAGAGGATAGTACTCAGGGGGAGACAGGAGAGAGGATAGTACTCAGGGGGAGACAGGGGGAGACAGGAGAGAGGATAGTACTCAGGGGGGGACAGGAGAGAGGATAGTACTCAGGGGGGGACAGGAGAGAGGATAGTACTCAGGGGGAGACAGGAGAGAGGATAGTACTCAGGGGGAGACAGGAGAGAGGATAGTACTCAGGGGGAGACAGGAGAGAGGATAGTACTCAGGGGGAGACAGGAGAGAGGATAGTACTCAGGGGGAGACAGGAGAGAGGATAGTACTCAGGGGGAGACAGGAGAGAGGATAGTACTCAGGGGGAGACAGGAGAGAGGATAGTACTCAGGGGGAGACAGGAGAGAGGATAGTACTCAGGGGGAGACAGGAGAGAGGATAGTACTCAGAGGGAGACAGGAGATAGCAGAGAGGATAGTACTCATGCCATTCACACTGGATACAGGAGATAGCAGAGAGGATAGTACCCATGCCATTCACACTGGATACAGGAGATAGCAGAGAGGATAGTACTCATGCCATTCACACTGGATACAGGAGATAGCAGAGATGATAGTACTCATGCCATTCACACTGGACACAGGAGATAGCAGAGATGATAGTACTCATGCCATTCACACTGGACACAGGAGATAGCAGAGATGATAGTACTCATGTCATTCACACTGGACACAGGAGATAGCAGAGATGATAGTACTCATGTCATTCACACTGGACACAGGAGAGAGCAGAGATGATAGTACTCATGTCATTCACACTGGATACAGGAGATAGCAGAGATTATAGGACTCATGCCATTCGCACTGGACACAGGAGATAGCTGTCAGCCAGCCAGATAGTAGACAGAGTAACGACTTTGTTTACTAGTGGATCACCAGGTGCATACTGATTGTGTACAGGACTTAGTGAAGCAGCATGGTTGTCCGTATGGGACCCTGATCCTGGTTAGTTTGCCTGCCGCAGAGAGATTAGCTCATAGTTTCTGTGTATTTGTGCTGCAGAGACCATAAACAGCTTGGTTATCAAGACACGGTCCACAGCGGTTGGTTGCGCTGCTCCGCTCTGACCCAGACCCTCGCCTTTCTGTTCTGCTCGTACCGAGACCCTCGCCTTTCTGTTCCGCTCGTACCGAGACCCTCGCCATTCTGTTCCGCTCGTACAAAGACTCTCGCCATTCTGTTCCGCTCGTACAAAGACCCTCGCCGTTCTGTTCCGCTCGTACAAAGACCCTCGCCGTTCTGTTCCGCTCGTACAAAGACCCTCGCCGTTCTGTTCCGCTCGTACAAAGACCCTCGCCGTTCTGTTCCGCTCGTACAAAGACCCTCGCCGTTCTGTTCCGCTCGTACAAAGACCCTCGCCGTTCTGTTCCGCTCGTACAAAGACCCTCGCCGTTCTGTTCCGCTCGTACAAAGACCCTCGCCGTTCTGTTCCGCTCGTACAAAGACCCTCGCCGTTCTGTTCCGCTCGTACAAAGACCCTCGCCGTTCTGTTCCGCTCGTACAAAGACCCTCGCCGTTCTGTTCCGCTCGTACAAAGACCCTCGCCGTTCTGTTCCGCTCGTACAAAGACCCTCGCCGTTCTGTTCCGCTCGTACAAAGACCCTCGCCGTTCTGTTCCGCTCGTACAAAGACCCTCGCCGTTCTGTTCCGCTCGTACAAAGACCCTCGCCGTTCTGTTCCGCTCGTACAAAGACCCTCGCCGTTCTGTTCCGCTCGTACAAAGACCCTCGCCGTTCTGTTCCGCTCGTACAAAGACCCTCGCCGTTCTGTTCCGCTCGTACAAAGACCCTCGCCGTTCTGTTCCGCTCGTACAAAGACCCTCGCCGTTCTGTTCCGCTCGTACAAAGACCCTCGCCGTTCTGTTCCGCTCGTACAAAGACCCTCGCCGTTCTGTTCCGCTCGTACAAAGACCCTCGCCGTTCTGTTCCGCTCGTACAAAGATCCTCGCCGTTCTGTTCCGCTCGTACAAAGACCCTCGCCGTTCTGCTCCGCTCGTACCCAGAACCTCGCCGTTCTGCCCCGCTCGAACATTGACCCTCACCGTTCTGCTCCTCTCGAACCCAAACCCTCGCCATTGTCTCCTCTCTAATGTCTCCTCTCTAATGTCTCCTCTCTAATGTCTCCTCTTTAATGTCTCCTCTCTAATGTCTCCTCCCTAATGTCTCCCCTCTAATGTCTCCCCTCTAATGTCTCCTCCCTAATGTCTCCCCTCTAATGTCTCCTCCCTAATGTCTCCCCTCTAATGTCTCCCCTCTAATGTCTCCTCCCTAATGTCTCCTCCCTAATGTCTCCTCCCTAATGTCTCCTCCCTAATGTCTCCTCCCTAATGTCTCCCCTCTAATGTCTCCTCTCTAATGTCTCCTCTCTAATGTCTCCTCTCTAATGTCTCCTCTCTAATGTCTCCTCTCTAATGTCTCCTCTCTAATGTCTCCTCTCTAATGTCTCCCCTCTAATGTCTCCCCTCTAATGTCTCCCCTCTAATGTCTCCCCTCTAATGTCTCCCCTCTAATGTCTCCTCTCTAATGTCTCCTCTCTAATGTCTCCTTTCTAATGTCTCCTCTCTAATGTCCCCTCTCAGACACAGACACGTTGTCTAAGAAGTGTTTTTAACAGGGTCTGATCTCAACTGTGCTGGAGCTGCCGGCTTCCATCAGTGTCATCAGCCTCCTACTAGTGTACTGGCTGTGGGTCTGTAGAACCAAGGGTTTGCAGTACATTGTCATGTGTTGTTAGGCTATGCACGGTATGGTACACACACACATGAAAACATGCACACACACACACATACACAGAGCGAGAGAGAGAGACCATCCCCACTAATTGTGTGTCCTCATGACCAACTGAGGGCAAATGTCTGGGGATGGGGAGGGGGGCAGAGAGAGAGGAAGGTGGGACACTGAAGGATGAGAGAGGGAGAGGGTTATAGAGGGAGGTGGGACACTGAAGGATGAGGGTTATATAGAGAGAGAGGGGGGTGGGACACTGAAGGATGAGAGAGGGAGAGGGTTATAGAGAGAGAGAGAGGGAGGTGGGACACTGAAGGATGAGAGAGGGAGAGGGTTATAGAGAGAGAGAGAGGGAGGTGGGACACTGAAGGATGAGCGAGGGAGAGGGTTATAGAGAGAGAGAGAGGGAGGTGGGACACTGAAGGATGAGAGAGGGTTATAGAGAGAGAGAGAGAGGGAGGTGGGACACTGAAGGATGAGAGAGGGAGAGGGTTATAGAGGGAGGTGGGACACTGAAGGATGAGAGAGGGAGAGGGTTATAGAGAGAGAGGAGGTGGGACACTGAAGGATGAGAGAGGGAGAGGGTTATAGAGAGAGAGGGAGGTGGGACACTGAAGGATGAGAGAGGGAGAGGGTTATAGAGAGAGAGGAGGTGGGACACTGAAGGATGAGAGAGGGAGAGGGTTATAGAGAGACAGAGAAAGAGGGATGGAGAGAGATAGGAGGAGAGGAATGGTGTGTTGGAAGGAATCTCTTGATAGTGTTGTGTATGTAATGAGGGCATAATTGAACGAGGAGGAATGTTTGGCCTGTGTACTGTCGATCTGTTGTGTTGTGTAAATGTTTTGTGTTGTGATGCAGCCTGCCTCTAATCTCCAGTACAGGGATTATAATCTGAGCCTAGCTGAGGAACACCAGGTAGAACCATGCAGAGGTGGGACTGACTGTTTGTCATTTTAGCTCGGGGGATTCAATCTTGCAACCTTTCGGTTACTAGTCCAACGCTCTAACCACTAGGCTACCTGCCTCCTCTAACCACTAGGCTACCTGCCTCCTCTAACCACTAGGCTACCTGCCTCCTCTAACCACTAGGCTACCTGCCTCCTCTAACCACTAGGCTACCTGCCTCCTCTAACCACTAGGCTACCTGCCTCCTCTAACCACTAGGCTACCTGCCGCCCCACTGAGTGGTTAGTGAATAACAAACCGTGGTCAATAGATCTCAATGTGACCGATGGGATTTCACAGCGATTTCACATTGATGGGGATGTGTGTCTGTTTCCACGGTATCCTGGAGCGCTGTGTGTTTGACTAGATACTCCCATTCCACGGGCCTATTTTTGGGGCTGTGTTTTGGACCAGGGTGACAATTTGCTTCGAGAAAATACGTGTCTTTTCCATGACTGCATCTCTCTGGCTGATGTCTACAGTAGTTTGTATACGTGGGTCATTCCGTGTGAACATGGGACAGGAATGTCCGTGGATTTTTTTTTCCCAGTTTGCAGAACGAAATAAATGTATTAAAATATATGTTGTCATGCAAATACATGTCATGGTCATTTTGTATCTGAATGTGGCAGTAGATGATGTGTTACTGTAGTTCACTGTTGCTTTACCCCTTCCTTCATGTACCTAGTGTGTTACAGTAGTGTTCACTAACCCAGTGTGTTACAGTAGTGTTCACTAACCCAGTGTGTTACAGTAGTGTTCACTAACCCAGTGTGTTATAGTAGTGTTCACTAACCCAGTGTGTTAATATAGTAGTGTTCACTAACCCAGTGTGTTAATATAGTAGTGTTCACTAACCCAGTGTGTTATAGTAGTGTTCACTAACCCAGTGTGTTATAGTAGTGTTCACTAACCCAGTGTGTTATAGTAGTGTTCACTAACCCAGTGTGTTAATATAGTAGTGTTCACTAACCCAGTGTGTTAATATAGTAGTGTTCACTAACCCAGTGTGTTAATATAGTAGTGTTCACTAACCCAGTGTGTTAATATAGTAGTGTTCACTAACCCAGTGTGTTATAGTAGTGTTCACTAACCCAGTCTGTTAATATAGTAGTGTTCACTAACCCAGTGTGTTAATATAGTAGTGTTCACTAACCCAGTGTGTTATAGTAGTGTTCACTAACCCAGTCTGTTAATATAGTAGTGTTCACTAACCCAGTGTGTTAATATAGTAGTGTTCACTAACCCAGTGTGTTACAATAGTGTTCACTAACCCAGTGTGTTAATATAGTAGTGTTCACTAACCCAGTGTGTTAATATAGTAGTGTTCACTAACCCAGTGTGTTATAGTAGTGTTCACTAACCCAGTGTGTTAATATAGTAGTGTTCACTAACCCAGTGTGTTAATATAGTAGTGTTCACTAACCCAGTGTGTTACAGGAGTGTTCACTAACCTAGTGTGTTAATATAGTAGTGTTCACTAACCCAGTGTGTTACAGTAGTGTTCACTAACCCAGTGTGTTAATATAGTAGTGTTCACTAACCCAGTGTGTTATAGTAGTGTTCACTAACCTAGTGTGTTAATATAGTAGTGTTCACTAACCCAGTGTGTTATAGTAGTGTTCACTAACCCAGTGTGTTATAGTAGTGTTCACTAACCTAGTGTGTTAATATAGTAGTGTTCACTAACCTAGTGTGTTAATATAGTAGTGTTCACTAACCCAGTGTGTTATAGTAGTGTTCACTAACCCAGTGTGTTATAGTAGTGTTCACTAACCCAGTGTGTTAATATAGTAGTGTTCACTAACCCAGTGTGTTAATATAGTAGTGTTCACTAACCCAGTGTGTTAATATAGTAGTGTTCACTAACCCAGTGTGTTAATATAGTAGTGTTCACTAACCCAGTGTGTTAATATAGTAGTGTTCACTAACCCAGTCTGTTAATATAGTAGTGTTCACTAACCCAGTGTGTTAATATAGTAGTGTTCACTAACCCAGTGTGTTACAATAGTGTTCACTAACCCAGTGTGTTAATATAGTAGTGTTCACTAACCCAGTGTGTTAATATAGTAGTGTTCACTAACCCAGTGTGTTATAGTAGTGTTCACTAACCCAGTGTGTTACAGTAGTGTTCACTAACCCAGTGTGTTAATATAGTAGTGTTCACTAACCCAGTGTGTTATAGTAGTGTTCACTAACCTAGTGTGTTAATATAGTAGTGTTCACTAACCCAGTGTGTTAATATAGTAGTGTTCACTAACCCAGTGTGTTACAGGAGTGTTCACTAACCCAGTGTGTTATAGTAGTGTTCACTAACCCAGTGTGTTATAGTAGTGTTCACTAACCCAGTGTGTTAATATAGTAGTGTTCACTAACCCAGTGTGTTATAGTAGTGTTCACTAACCCAGTGTGTTAATATAGTAGTGTTCACTAACCCAGTGTGTTAATATAGTAGTGTTCACTAACCCAGTGTGTTTATACAGTAGTGTTCACTTACCCAGTGTGTTAATATAGTAGTGTTCACTAACCCAGTGTGTTATAGTAGTGTTCACTAACCCAGTGTGTTATAGTAGTGTTCACTAACCCAGTGTGTTTATACAGTAGTGTTCACTAACCCAGTGTGTTATAGTAGTGTTCACTAACCCAGTGTGTTATAGTAGTGTTCACTAACCCAGTGTGTTAATATAGTAGTGTTCACTAACCCAGTGTGTTATAGTAGTGTTCACTAACCCAGTGTGTTATAGTAGTGTTCACTAACCCAGTGTGTTAATATAGTAGTGTTCACTAACCCAGTGTGTTAATATAGTAGTGTTCACTAACCCAGTGTGTTAATATAGTAGTGTTCACTAACCCAGTGTGTTATAGTAGTGTTCACTAACCCAGTGTGTTAATATAGTAGTGTTCACTAACCCAGTGTGTTAATATAGTAGTGTTCACTAACCCAGTGTGTTAATATAGTAGTGTTCACTAACCCAGTGTGTTAATATAGTAGTGTTCACTAACCCAGTGTGTTAATATAGTAGTGTTCACTAACCCAGTGTGTTAATATAGTAGTGTTCACTAACCCAGTGTGTTAATATAGTAGTGTTCACTAACCCAGTGTGTTAATATAGTAGTGTTCACTAACCCAGTGTGTTAATATAGTAGTGTTCACTAACCCAGTGTGATAATATAGTAGTGTTCACTAACCCAGTGTGTTAATATAGTAGTGTTCACTAACCCAGTGTGTTACAGTAGTGTTCACTAACCCAGTGTGTTACAGTAGTGTTCACTAACCCAGTGTGTTACAGTAGTGTTCACTAACCCAGTGTGTTACAGTAGTGTTCACTAACCCAGTGTGTTACAGTAGTGTTCACTAACCCAGTGTGTTACAGTAGTGTTCACTAACCCAGTGTGTTAATATAGTAGTGTTCACTAACCCAGTGTGTTAATATAGTAGTGTTCACTAACCCAGTCTGTTAATATAGTAGTGTTCACTAACCCAGTGTGTTAATATAGTAGTGTTCACTAACCCAGTGTGTTACAGTAGTGTTCACTAACCCAGTGTGTTACAGTAGTGTTCACTAACCCAGTGTGTTACAGTAGTGTTCACTAACCCAGTGTGTTACAGTAGTGTTCACTAACCCAGTGTGTTACAGTAGTGTTCACTAACCCAGTGTGTTACAGTAGTGTTCACTAACCCAGTGTGTTACAGTAGTGTTCACTAACCCAGTGTGTTACAGTAGTGTTCACTAACCCAGTGTGTTAATATAGTAGTGTTCACTAACCCAGTGTGTTAATATAGTAGTGTTCACTAACCCAGTCTGTTAATATAGTAGTGTTCACTAACCCAGTGTGTTAATATAGTAGTGTTCACTAACCCAGTGTGTTATAGTAGTGTTCACTAACCCAGTGTGTTATAGTAGTGTTCACTAACCCAGTGTGTTATAGTAGTGTTCACTAACCCAGTGTGTTATAGTAGTGTTCACTAACCCAGTGTGTTAATATAGTAGTGTTCACTAACCCAGTGTGTTAATATAGTAGTGTTCACTAACCCAGTGTGTTAATATAGTAGTGTTCACTAACCCAGTGTGTTAATATAGTAGTGTTCACTAACCCAGTGTGTTACAGTAGTGTTCACTAACCCAGTGTGTTTATGTAGTAATATTCACTAACCCAGTGTGTTTATGTAGTAATATTCACTAACCCAGTGTGTTAATATAGTAGTGTTCACTAACCCAGTGTGTTAATATAGTAGTGTTCACTAACCCAGTGTGTTACAGTAGTGTTCACTAACCCAGTGTGTTTATGTAGTAATATTCACTAACCCAGTGTGTTTATGTAGTAATATTCACTAACCCAGTGTGTTAATATAGTAGTGTTCACTAACCCAGTGTGTTAATATAGTAGTGTTCACTAACCCAGTGTTTTTATGTAGTAATATTCACTAACCCAGTGTGTTTATGTAGTAATATTCACTAACCCAGTGTGTTTATGTAGTAATATTCACTAACCCAGTGTGTTTATGTAGTAATATTCACTAACCCAGTGTGTTTATGTAGTAATATTCACTAACCCAGTGTGTTTATGTAGTAATATTCACTAACCCAGTGTGTTTATGTAGTAATATTCACTACTAACCCAGTGTGTTCTCTCCACAGAGCTCAGGAATGGAGGAGACTGTTTGGGAGCAGCACACTGTGAACCTACAAAGGGTGAGATGACCTTTAACCTTTATATGTATTTGACCTGGAATCTCTCCTACGCTCTCTCCGTAGTGAAGCGTCAGAGTGTGTTGTTCCTAGCCGTCAGTAAAGGCCACAGCTACTGTGTGTTAGCTCTCACCAGGTGTGTCCGTTTGTCCTTGCGTGTGTCTGTCTGTGAACTCCCTGAGTGTTAATTACAGTAGTTTACTGAAGCTCTATAGGCAGGCGGGCGGGCGGGCGGGCAGGCAGGCGATGTCTCTGTGGTCACTGACAGTATCAGATAGCATCAAAATGTCTTGTTTCCCCCTGGATAGACAGGATATGTCTTGTTTCCCCCTGGATAGACAGGATATGTCTTGTTTCCCCCTGGATAGACAGGAGATGTCTTGTTTCCCCCTGGATAGAGAGGATATGTCTTGTTTTCCCCTGGATAGACAGAGATGTCTTGTTTCCCCCTGGATAGACAGGAGATGTCTTGTTTCCCCTTGGATAGAGAGGATATGTCTTGTTTCCCCCTGGATAGAGAGGATATGTCTTGTTTCCCCCTGGATAGACAGGACATGTCTTGTTTCCCCCTGGATAGAGAGGACATGTCTTGTTTCCCCCTGGATAGAGAGGACATGTCTTGTTTCCCCCTGGATAGAGAGGACATGTCTTGTTTCCCCCTGGATAGACAGAGATGTCTTGTT
Organism: Salvelinus fontinalis; assembly: GCF_029448725.1. Lineage (NCBI taxonomy): Eukaryota > Metazoa > Chordata > Actinopteri > Salmoniformes > Salmonidae > Salvelinus > Salvelinus fontinalis. The sequence goes on from NC_074692.1 coordinate 35,425,292, forward strand.
TCCCCCTGGATAGAGAGGATATGTCTTGTTTCCCCTTGGATAGACAGAGATGTCTTGTTTCCCCCTGGATAGACAGGAGATGTCTTGTTTCCCCCTGGATAGACAGACATGTCTTGTTTCCCCCTGGATAGACAGGACATGTCTTGTTTCCCCCTGGATAGAGAGGATATGTCTTGTTTCCCCTTGGATAGACAGGAGATGTCTTGTTTCCCCTTGGATAGACAGGAGATGTCTTGTTTCCCCTTGGATAGACAGGAGATGTCTTGTTTCCCCTTGGATAGACAGGAGATGTCTTGTTTCCCCTTGGATAGACAGGAGATGTCTTGTTTCCCCTTGGATAGACAGAGATGTCTTGTTTCCCCTTGGATAGAGAGGATATGTATTTTTTCCCCTTGGATAGAGAGGAGATGTCTTGTTTCCCCTTGGATAGAGAGGAGATGTCTTGTTTCCCCTTGGATAGACAGAGATGTCTTGTTTCCCCTTGGATAGAGAGGAGATGTCTTGTTTCCCCTTGGATAGAGAGGAGATGTCTTGTTTCCCCTTGGATAGACAGGAGATGTCTTGTTTCCCCTTGGATAGACAGGAGATGTCTTGTTTCCCCTTGGATAGACAGGAGATGTCTTGTTTCCCCTTGGATAGACAGGAGATGTCTTGTTTCCCCTTGGATAGACAGGAGATGTCTTGTTTCCCCTTGGATAGACAGGAGATGTCTTGTTTCCCCTTGGATAGACAGGAGATGTCTTGTTTCCCCTTGGATAGACAGGAGATGTCTTGTTTCCCCTTGGATAGACAGGAGATGTCTTGTTTCCCCTTGGATAGACAGGAGATGTCTTGTTTCCCCTTGGATAGACAGGAGATGTCTTGTTTCCCCTTGGATAGACAGAGATGTCTTGTTTCCCCTTGGATAGACAGGACATGTCTTGTTTCCCCTTGGATAGACAGAGATGTCTTGTTTCCCCTTGGATAGAGAGGAGATGTCTTGTTTCCCCTTGGATAGATAGAGATGTCTTGTTTCCCCTTGGATAGAGAGGAGATGTCTTGTTTCCCCTTGGATAGAGAGGGTATGTCTTGTTTCCCCTTGGATAGAGAGGAGATGTCTTGTTTCCCCTTGGATAGACAGGAGATGTCTTGTTTCCCCTTGGATAGAGAGGATATGTCTTGTTTCCCCTTGGATAGACAGGAGATGTCTTGTTTCCCCTTGGATAGACAGGAGATGTCTTGTTTCCCCTTGGATAGACAGGAGATGTCTTGTTTCCCCTTGGATAGACAGAGATGTCTTGTTTCCCCTTGGATAGAGAGGATATGTCTTGTTTCCCCTTGGATAGACAGGAGATGTCTTGTTTCCCCTTGGATAGAGAGGAGATGTCTTGTTTCCCTTTCTCTCTCTCTCACACACACGTTGGAACCTCAAGCTGTCTGCCCCCCCCTCCCACTACCCATTCTCGTCCCATCTATATGGTTGTATTCAGCCCGTTAACCCATCCAGTGCTACCCCTGTCTACCTACCTGTCTACTCTCTCATTCCATTTCAACCCGTTAACCCGTCCAGTGCTACCCCTGTCTACCTACCTGTCTACTCTCTCATTCCATTTAAACCTGTTAACCCGTCCAGTGCTACCCCTGGCTACCTGCCTCTCTACCTGGCTACCTGTCTGTCTACCTGTCCCTCTACCAGTCTACCTGTTTCTCTACCTGTCTACCTGTCTGTCTACTCTCTCATTCCATTTCAACCCGTTAACCCATCCAGTGCTACCCCTCACTACCTTTCTGTACCTGTCTCCCTGTCTCTCTATCTGTCTACCTGTCTCTCTACCTGTCTACCTGTCTGTCTACTCTCTCATTTGATTTCAACCCGTTAACCCATCCAGTTCTACCTCTCTCTACCTGTCTCTCTACCTGTCTGGCTACCTGTTTCTCTACCTGTCTACCTGTCTCTCTACCTGCCTGGCTACCTGTCTACCTGTGTCTCTACCTGTCTCTACCTGTCTGGCTACCTGTTTCTCTACCTGTCTGGCTACCTGTTTCTCTACCTGTCTACCTGTCTCTCTACCTGCCTGGCTACCTGTCTACCTGTCTCTCTACCTGTCTGGCTACCTGTTTCTCTACCTGTCTACCTGTCTCTCTACCTGCCTGGCTACCTGTCTACCTGTCTCTCTACCTGCCTGGCTACCTGTCTACCTGTCTCTCTACCTGTCTCTCTACCTGTCTCTCTACCTGTCTCTCTACCTGTCTCTCTACCTGTCTCTACCTGTCTCTACCTGTCTCTACCTGTCTCTACCTGTCTCTACCGGCCTGGCTACCTGTCTCTCTACCTGTCTCTCTACCTGTCTCTCTACCTGTCTCTCTACCTGTCTCTCTACCTGTCTCTCTACCTGTCTCTACCTTTCTCTACCTCTCTCTACCTGGCTCTACCTGTCTCTCTACCTGTCTCTCTACCTGTCTCTACCTGTCCGGCTACCTGTCTCTACCTGTCCGGCTACCTGTCTCTACCTGTCCGGCTACCTGTCTGGTTACCTGTCTGGCTAACTGTTTCAACCCATTTCAGTGTATTTGTATTCTCCATTTCAATGCTGTATATTTTTATTTGCCCAAACCCCAACTAAATTCTCTCTCTCTGTGTCCATCTCTCTCCTCCCTCCCTCCTGTAGGACTCCAAGATGGGGTTTGGTATTGCCGTGTCGGGGGGACGGGACAACCCCAACGTGGATAACGGAGAGATGTCAATCATCGTGTCAGACGTCCTACAGGGTGGACCAGCTGACGGACTCCTGTTGTATGCTACACCACTTCCTCTTACATCATCAACTAACCAGACCTCACTGAGTTTTTCAAAACTTTAATGCTTATTTTTTTGCCGAATACGTCAGGAAGTCCGTTAAGGGGATACCGTCACTGTGGTTGCTGGTACCGGAAGCCATCGGGTCTCATTTCAATAGTGTGAAGTCACTTACTGGTCTCTCGTCCTTCATCTGCACTGATCTAATAAATAAAAAAACACTATACGGTTAAGCAATATGGTTGACATCGTCTTTCATCTACGCAGATGACTGAAAAGAGACCAGGATAGGAAGCTACTTTTGCCTAAAGAAATGCAGCAAGGCTGTTCCAGGATTGATGAGATTCTAATGTACTCTTTCATGTGTGTTTTGTTGTTCTATGTTAACGTTATGTTGTGTTCTCTCCTCCAGTGAGAAAGATCGTGTGATCCAGGTCAACTCCATCCTCATGGACAACGTGCCTCATTCTTTCGCTGTGCAGCAGTTACGCAAATGTGGGAAGACCGCCAAGATAGTGAGTATCAGTGTGCATAGTGTTGATGTTGTTAGTAGCTAGCTGAGATGTTCAAAAGTAGACAAGATGGTGAGTACCATATATGATAGAATATGTTAGGCCATAAGGACATTGTCAATATGACAATCTATTCAACATATGAACACAGGGATGGCATAGCCTTGACATTCATCCTGCTGTAGCTGCTAGCTTAGCCATGGACAGACAGACACAGACAGACACAGACAGACACAGACAGACACAGACAGACACAGACAGACACAGACAGACACAGACAGACACAGACAGACACAGACAGACAGACAGACAGACACAGACAGACACAGACAGACACAGACAGACACACACAGACAGACACAGACAGACACAGACAGACAGACAGACAGACACAGACAGACAGACAGACACAGACAGACACAGACAGACACAGACAGACACAGACAGACACAGACAGACACAGACAGACACAGACAGACACAGACACAGACAGACAGACAGACAGACAGACAGACAGACACAGACACAGACAGACACAGACAGACACAGACAGACACAGACAGACAGACAGACACACACAGACAGACACAGACAGACACAGACAGACAGACAGACACAGACAGACAGACAGACACAGACAGACAGACAGACACAGACAGACAGACAGACACAGACAGACAGACAGACACAGACAGACAGACAGACACAGACAGACAGACACAGACAGACAGACAGACACAGACAGACAGACAGACAGACACAGACAGACAGACAGACAGACAGACACAGACAGACAGACAGACACAGACACACAGACAGACACAGACACACAGACACAGACACACAGACAGACACAGACAGACACAGACAGACAGACACAGACACACAGACAGACACAGACAGACACAGACAGACAGACAGACAGACAGACACAGACAGACAGACACAGACAGACACAGACAGACAGACAGACAGACAGACAGACAGACACAGACAGACACAGACAGACAGACACAGACACAGACACAGACAGACAGACAGACACAGACACAGACAGACACAGACAGACACAGACAGACACAGACAGACACAGACAGACACAGACAGACACAGACAGACAGACAGACAGACAGACAGACAGACACAGACACAGACAGACACAGACACAGACAGACAGACACAGACAGACAGACAGACACAGACAGACAGACAGACACAGACAGACAGACAGACACAGACAGACAGACAGACACAGACAGACAGACAGACACAGACAGACAGACACAGACAGACAGACAGACAGACAGACACAGACAGACAGACAGACAGACACAGACAGACAGACACAGACACAGACACAGACACAGACACAGACAGACACAGACAGACACAGACAGACACAGACAGACACAGACAGACAGACACAGACAGACAGACAGACAGACAGACAGACAGACAGACAGACACAGACACAGACACAGACAGACACAGACAGACAGACAGACACAGACAGACAGACACAGACACAGACAGACAGACACAGACAGACAGACAGACACAGACAGACAGACAGACACAGACAGACAGACAGACACAGACAGACAGACAGACACAGACAGACAGACACAGACAGACAGACACAGACAGACAGACAGACAGACACAGACAGACAGACACAGACAGACAGACACAGACAGACAGACACAGACAGACAGACACAGACAGACAGACACAGACAGACAGACACAGACAGACAGACACAGACAGACAGACACAGACAGACAGACAGACACAGACAGACAGACACAGACAGACAGACAGACACAGACAGACAGACACAGACAGACAGACAGACACAGACAGACAGACACAGACAGAC
>NC_074692.1:35443588-35473588 GCF_029448725.1 Salvelinus fontinalis
CTTTGGTCATTAATATGGTCGAATCCGGAAACTATAATTTTGAAAACAAAATGTTTTTTCTTTCAGTGAAATACGGAACTGTTCCGTATTTTATCTAACGGGTTGCATCCCTAAGTTTAAATATTGCTGTTACATTGTACAACCTTCGATGTCATGTCATAATTATGTAAAATTCTGGCAAATTAATTACGGTCTTTGTTAGGAATAAATGGACTTCACGCAGTTCGCAACGAGCCAGGTGGCCCAAACTGCTGCATATACCCTGACTGCTTGCACGGAACACAAGAGAAGTGACACAATTTCACTAATTATAAGAAATTCTTGTTAGCAGGCAATATTAACTAAATATGCAGGTTTTAAAAAATATATACTTGTGTATTGATTTTAAAGAAAGGCATTGATATTTATGGTTAGGTTTGGTGCAACGACAGTGCTAAATCATCACCCGTTTGGCGAGGTAGGCTGTGATTCGATGAGAAATGAACAGGCACCGCATCGATTATATGCAACGCAGGACACGCTAGATAAACTAGTAATATCATCAACCATGTGTAGTTAACTAGTGATTGTGAAGATTGTTTTTTATAAGTTTAATGCTAGCTAGCAACTTACCTTGGCTTCTTGCTGCCCTCGCGTAACAGGTAGTCAGCCTGCCACGCAGGCTCCTCGTGGAGTGCAATGAAAGGCAGGTGATGGAGCGTTGGACTAGTAACCGGAAGGTTGCAAAAACGAATCCCCGAGCTGACAAAGTAAAAATCTGTCGTACTGCCCCCGAACAAGGCAGTTAACATACCGTTCCTAGGCCGTCATTGAAGGCCGTCATTAAAAATGTGTTCTTAACTGACTTGCCTAGTTAAATAAAGGTGTAAAAAAATATGTGTCCAAAAATACCGATTTCCGATTGTTATGAAAACTTCAAATCGGCCCTAATTAATCGGCCATTCCGTTTAATCAGTCGACCTCTATTTTCTATCCAAATCTATCTATATGCATATCCTAGCTTCTGGGCCTGAGTAACACGCAGTTTACTTTGGGCGCGCTTTTCATCCGGACGTGAAAATACTGCCCCCTACCCAAGAGAGGTTAACACTGTCACACCTTTAATACTGCATAGCCCAAAATAACCCTACTGCCCCACTCTTGCTCCCGGCTCTCTCTCTCTCTCTCTCTCTCTGTGCGTGTGCGTGTGTTAGTCTCTTGGGTGTTTTGTGATCCTTTCCATCAAAATGCAGCAGTGTTCCAGGCCTGAGCTCTCTGCATAGCAATACAATGTGTAATGGTTGACCCTGTCTGTCTCTCTGTGTGTGCTTCTCCTCAGACGGTGAAGAGACCTCGGAAGGTGGCTCTCCACTCCCTGAAGCCCCCCCCGTCCCCCGGCGGCAAGAGTCGAGACTTCGGCACCACCCGTTACTACGATGCCGATGACAACCAGAGTGACGGGGGCTGGCAACGTGGCAACGGTGGGCCCGGTTACACCCACGAGCCTCATGACCTCACCCCCGACAACAAGAACTACCTGGACCCCGACTACGGCGGCCGCGGTAATCGGGGGAGGAGCCGAGGGAGGAGCCAGGAGAGGGCATCGCCGAGCCCCGAGCATCGCCGTGACAACAGCAAGGGGCGGGCCTTGGACCGGGAGCCGCCCAGTCCCGAGAGGCTGCGGTATCCACGGGAACGTAGCCGGGGGAGGAGCACGGACCGGGAGAGGGGAGGAGGGAGTCCAGGTGGGAGGAGCTACGGCCGGGGGGACAGCTACGAGCGTGGAGGGGGGAGGTACGGGGATGTGGGAGGTACTGGAGGGAGGATGGTGAAGAGTAAGAGTAGAGACCAACTCCAGGAGCCTTCCTCCCCGGACCTCCCAAGAGGAGGAGGAGGAGGAGCTAGAGACCTGGAGCCCCTGGAGAAACCTGTTAATGTCCTGCTGGTCAAGAACAGACCCAACGAAGGTACCAGACATAGTCTACAACAGTAACTAACCCGACGATGGTACCAGACATAGTCTACAACAGTAACTAACCCGACGATGGTACCAGACATAGTCTACTACAGTAACTAACCCAACGATGGTACCAGACATAGTCTACTACAGTAACTAACCCAACGAAGGTACCAGACATAGTTTACTACAGTAACTAACCCAACGATGGTACCAGACATAGTCTACAACAGTAACTAACCCAACGATGGTACCAGACATAGTTTACTATAGTAACTAACCCAACGATGGTACCAGACATAGTCTACTACAGTAACTAACCCAACGATGGTACCAGACATAGTCTACTACAGTAACTAACCCAACGATGGTACCAGACATAGTCTACTACAGTAACTAACCCAACGATGGTACCAGACATAGTCTACTACAGTAACTAACCCAACGATGGTACCAGACATAGTCTACAACAGTAACTAACCCAACGATGGTACCAGACATCGTCTACTACAGTAACTAACCCAACGAAGATACCAGACATCGTCTACTACAGTAACTAACCCAACGATGGTACCAGACATAGTCTACAACAGTAACTAACCCAACGATGGTACCAGACATAGTCTACAACAGTAACTAACCCAACGATGGTACCAGACATAGTCTACTACAGTAACTAACCCAACGATGGTACCAGACATAGTCTACAACAGTAACTAACCCAACGATGGTACCAGACATAGTTTACTATAGTAACTAACCCAACGATGGTACCAGACATAGTTTACTATAGTAACTAACCCAACGATGATACCAGACATAGTTTACTATAGTAACTAGCCCAACGATGGTACCAGACATAGTTTACTACAGTAACTAACCCAACGATGGTACCAGACATAGTTTACTATAGTAACTAACCCAACGATGGTACCAGACATAGTTTACTATAGTAACTAGCCCAACGATGGTACCAGACATAGTCTACAACAGTAACTAACCCAACGAAGGTACCAGACATAGTCTACAACAGTAACTAACCCAACGATGGTACCAGACATAGTCTACTACAGTAACTAACCCAACGATGGTACCAGACATAGTCTACTACAGTAACTAACCCAACGATGGTGAGAAGCTGTGATCATAATGTTAGTTCCTTTACAATAAGTGTTCAGTCCTTAGGAAGGGATGATGTTTAAAGGACCTGCTTAGATTTTGTAATGGTCATTTTGTAAAGGTCAGAGGTTACGGGGGTTTTAAGGTCAGGCTTGAGGTATGTTCTCTGGTTGCTGCAGCTAGTCACTAACTGTGTGTCTGTCTAGAGTACGGTCTGCGTCTGGGCAGTCAGATCTTCATCAAGGAGATGACCAGTACAGGACTGGCTACCAAGGACGGAAACTTACAGGAGGGAGACATCATTCTCAAGGTCTACAGACACACACACACACACACAGTCACACATCTTCACACACACACTCTCAATTTCAATTTAATTGGTCGTCATAGGCATGACTGCAAAGTAGGATGCTGCCAAATGTTTCATGTTTAATCGCTTTCCCCATTCCTCTCTTCATCTCACACCCAAACTGTCAATTCACTACCCCACTAATTTATACTCTACTTTCTCTGTTTCTCTGTTCTCCTCACTTTCCTCTTTCTTTTCTCCTTTCTCTCCTCTCTCTCCTCTCCTCACTCTCCTCTCCTCACTCTCCTCTCCTCTCCTCACTCTCCTCTCCTCACTCTCCTCTCCTCTCCTCACTCTCCTCTCCTCACTCTCCTCTCCTCTCCTCACTCTCCTCTCCTCACTCTCCTCTCCTCACTCTCCTCTCCTCACTCTCCTCTCCTCACTCTCCTCTCCTCACTCTCCTCTCCTCACTCTCCTCTCTCGCCTCTCCCCTCGCTTCTCTCTCCTCTCCTCTCTCTCCTCTCTCCTCTTCTCTCCTCTCCTCTCTCTCCTCTCTCTCCTCTCTCTCCTCTCTCTCCTCTCCCACCTCTCCTCTCTCACCTCTCCTTTCTCACCTCTCCTCTCTCTCTTTTCTCCTCACTCTCCTCTCTCCTTTCTCTCCTCTCCTATCTCTCCTTCTCTCACCTCTCCTCTCTCTCTCTCTCTCTCTCTCTCTCTCTCTCTCTCTCTCTCTCTCTCTCTCTCTCTCTCTCTTTTCTCCTCACTCTCCTCTCCTCTCCTCTCCTCTCCTCTCCTCTCCTCTCCTCTCCTCTCCTCTCCTCTCCTCTCCTCTCCTCTCCTCTCCTCTCCTCTCCTCTCCTCTCCTCTCTCTCTCTCTCTCTCTCTCTCCTCTTTTCTCCTCTCCTCTTTCTCCTCTCTTCTCTCTCCTCACTCTTCTCTCCCCTATATCTCCTCTTTTCTCCTATATCTCCTCTTCTCTCCTATTCCTCACTCTCCTCTCCTGTCCTCTCCTCACTCTCCTTTCTTCTCTCCTATATCTCCTCTCCTCTCCTCTCTCTGCTTCCGATCTCCCTCTCTTCAGATCAACGGGACAGTAACAGAGAACCTGTCTCTGAACGATGCAGGGAAGCTGATTGAGAAGTCTAGAGGAAAACTCCAGCTGGTCATCCAAAGAGACCGGAGACAGATCCTCATCCGTATCCCGTCCCTCGTCGACTCTGACTCCGAACCTGACGGTGAGTGACTGACTGGGGAGGGATAGGGATGACAGACATCTGTTCTGACCAATAGCAGAGCGGTATTCAGAGTTTAGAAGATGACGGACACCTGTCCTGACCAATGGCAGAGCAGTATTCACAGAATATAGTGGTTTGTATGGGTTATATTCCAGTCCCAGAAGTTGAGAGTGTGTTGGTTTTCTCTGCTCCACTGACATGTCATTGATCACTGTACTAGTGTTGCACGGTATATCGAAACGTCGGAACTTTTTGGATACTAAAACATGAAAAACGGTTCAGTACTATAATTTAAAAAAACTTTTGGTACTTCTGTGTGTCTCGTGTCACATACGGATTGAGAGGATCGAGTCTGTCTAGTAATGTGTCTGAATGTTCTCTAGGGGGCAGTAGTAAGCTAACCTGGCTACTTGTTTTCTCCAGGGGGCAGTAGTAAGCTAGCCAGGCTACTTGTCTTCTCTAGGGGACAGTAGTAAGCTAGCCAGGCTACTTGTCTTCTCTAGGGGGCAGTAGTAAGCTAGCCAGGCTACTTCTCTTCTCAAGGGGGCAGTAGTAAGGTAGCCAGGCTACTTGTCTTCTCTAGGGGGCAGTAGTAAGCTAGCCAGGCTACTTCTCTTCTCAAGGGGGCAGTAGTAAGGTAGCCAGGCTACTTGTCTTCTCTAGGGGACAGTAGTAAGCTAGCCAGGCTACTTCTCTTCTCAAGGGGGCAGTAGTAAGGTAGCCAGGCTACTTGTCTTCTCTAGGGGACAGTAGTAAGCTAGCCAGGCTACTTGTCTTCTCTAGGGGACAGTAGTAAGCTAGCCAGGCTACTTGTCTTCTCTAGGGGGCAGTAGTAAGCTAGCCAGGCTACTTCTCTTCTCAAGGGGGCAGTAGTAAGCTAGCCAGGCTACTTGTCTTCTCTAGGGGACAGTAGTAAGCTAGCCAGGCTACTTGTCTTCTCTAGGGGGCAGTAGTAAGCTAGCCAGGCTACTTGTCTTCTCTAGGGGGCAGTAGTAAGCTAGCCAGGCTACTTGTCTTCTCTAGGGGGCAGTAGTAAGCTAGCCAGGCTACTTGTCTTCTCTAGGGGGCAGTAGTAAGCTAGCCAGGCTACTTGTCTTCTCTAGGGGGCAGTAGTAAGCTAGCCAGGCTACTTCTCTTCTCAAGGGGGCAGTAGTAAGGTAGCCAGGCTACTTGTCTTCTCTAGGGGGCAGTAGTAAGCTAGCCAGGCTACTTCTCTTCTCAAGGGGGCAGTAGTAAGGTAGCCAGGCTACTTGTCTTCTCTAGGGGACAGTAGTAAGCTAGCCAGGCTACTTCTCTTCTCAAAGCGGCAGTAGTAAGGTAGCCAGGCTACTTGTCTTCTCTAGGGGACAGTAGTAAGCTAGCCAGGCTACTTGTCTTCTCTAGGGGACAGTAGTAAGCTAGCCAGGCTACTTGTCTTCTCTAGGGGGCAGTAGTAAGCTAGCCAGGCTACTTGTCTTCTCTAGGGGGCAGTAGTAAGCTAGCCAGGCTACTTGTCTTCTCTAGGGGACAGTAGTAAGCTAGCCAGGCTACTTGTCTTCTCTAGGGGGCAGTAGTAAGCTAGCCAGGCTACTTGTCTTCTCTAGGGGGCAGTAGTAAGCTAGCCAGGCTACTTGTCTTCTCTAGGGGGCAGTAGTAAGCTTGCCAGGCTACTTGTCTTCTCAAGGGGGCAGTAGTAAGCTAGCCAGGCTACTTGTCTTCTCTAGGGGGCAGTAATATGCTAGCCAGGCTACTTGTCTTCTCTAGGGGGCAATAGTAAGCTAGCCAGGCTACTTGTCTTCTATAGGGGGCAGTAATAAGCTAGCCAGGCTACTTGTCTTCTCTAGGGGGCAGTAGTAAGCTAGCCAGGCTACTTTTCTTCTCTAGGGGGCAATAGTAAGCTAGCCAGGCTACTTGTCTTCTCTATGGGGCAGTAGTAAGCTAGCCAGGCTACTTGTCTTCTCTAGGGCGCAGTAGTAAGCTAGCCAGGCTACTTGTCTTCTCTAGGGCGCAGTAGTAAGCTAGCCAGGCTACTTGTCTTCTCAAGGGGGCAATAGTAAGCTAGCCAGGCTACTTGTCTTCTCAAGGGGGAATCGAGTATAATTTCGGTATCATATCGTTTTGGTATCGAGTATCATGATACTTAACCTGGTATCGGTATTGAAGTCAAAATTCTGGTATCGTGACAACACTACACTATACAGTACAGATTAGTGTTGCCAAGTCTCATTGGGTTGCCAAGTCTCATTGGGTTGCCAAGTCTCATTGGCAACACTGTACGGTCATCATGAGCATGAAAACCAACCATTCTTTGACTCAACACTGGGTGTTTCATAAGCATGAATGGGGTCAAATAGGAAACATATTACAGCTGATACAGATCAGTTTAGGAGTGTGAAGATACTAGTTAGTCATATATATATTAGTCATCAGTAGAAAATGATATTCAACAGTATCAAATGACATTATTTAAACATTCCTTGAGTAGACAGCCACCAATCAGACCACGGCCCTGTTGAGGTAAAAATATCTGGCTTTTAACGGGTTAAAAATGGGACACGAAATTAGGTATTGTCACTGCCATGTCACAGAGGTCACCCAGTCCATTCTTAGTTTACTTCTAGGACAGACAGAGTCACCTAAAGTGGTTCATTACTAGCCCAAGTACACTATTTACTAGCCTAAGTACACTCCTAACTCATACTAGGAAGTTAAACAGAATATACAGTGTTGACAACAAAAAGAGATTTCCTCAATCGTAGCCTACAAAAGAGAAATCCTTTTTGTCTTCTCTCTTCCAGATTAAATGTCATACTTTTAGATGAAGGGCCACCCAAGACAGACTCACGCGTCAGTAACGTTTGGTTGCCTTTAAGCTGTAAACATGAACCATGTCACAACACTGCTACACTACAACAAGTTGTCAAGCTTTTACACTTTTACACTTCCGTTTTGCTATTTTACTTCTTTTTTTTTACACTTTCCTAAAACTAATAAAGTATTTTAATCACAATTTATTTTGTACTGTGTGATTTATTAAGTACAGTAGGTTGAATAATGCCATATTTTATTTTTTACTTTACATTTAGTACAAATATTTTACTGTACATTTAATTGTACTTAAAAGTACATATAGAACAAATACATCTTAGCTTTGTACCACTTAAAGTCAATTGTTATTCTTCCCATAGCTTTAATACTGAGTACACCATATTCTGTCATTAGTAAAAACCTGCAACAACTTAGAGAAATGGTAGTAACTTGACTACTATTCAATTCCAAATACAGGAAGTTGCATGAAAAACCAAGGCAAGATTACTGCATCATTATAACCATGGTAACAACATATTAATATTCTTCCTTCAGTGTTTAACAGGAGTTGAATACTACCGGATTTGAGTGAATTATTGTCAAGTGTTTTTGTCTCAACCTATATTGTTTGTTCAACATACAGCATCACATTACCATTTCATACAAAGTGTGTTATTTTCAGGGCTAATCATACATGGTCTGTTCCTGTCAATGTGGCTGTGATAGACTGATCTCAGTCCAGCCCGTGAAAACAGACCTGACTTCCCTGCCTGTCAACTGTCACAGTAAATCAGCGAGGATAGGCTGATTACCAGGAAGTAGTGTGTGGCTGAAGGCCCCTATAGGCTGAAGACAGGGAATGGGAGGGCAGTTGAAGAACAGGAGCACTGTCAGGCTGCCTGTCAGCCTGTCTTTCTGTCGGTCTGTCTATCCAGCCGACGGTCTGTTAGTCAGGCTGCCTGCCAGCCTGTCTTTCTGTCGGTCTGTCTATCCAGCAGATGGTCTGTTTGTCAGGCTGTCTGTCTGTTGGGTTGATTGTCTAGCCGTCTGTCTAGCCTTCTACGCCATCGAAGGGAACATAAAACTTGACATAGGATTAGGATCTGACTAAAAATACTTGAATAAGTTATAGAACACATTGCCCTTTAATGGTTGTGAGGTCTGGGGTCTGCTCACCAACCAAGATTTCACAAAATGGAAGAGATGCCCACACATTTCACCACAAAGCCCTCACTTACAGAGAGAGGATCCTAGAGAAGAGTCCCTTTAGCCAGCTATTTCTGGGACTGTTCACACACAGAAACACTAACATACCCCAAAGAGCCCCAGGACAGCAACACAATTAGACCCAACCAAATTATGAGAAAACAACAAAAGAACTATTTGACACTCTGGAAAGAATGAACAAAAAAACAGAGCAAACTTGAATGCTATTTGAATGCTTGAATGCTATTAGACCTGGCAATCGAGAGAAAACAGGCTATGTGCACACTGCCCACAAAATGAGGTGGAAACTGAGCTGCACTTCCAAACCTCCTGTCAAATGTATGACCATATTAGATACACATATTTCCCACAGATCACACAGACCCACAAAGAATTTTAAAACAAATCAAACATTAATAAACTCCCATATCTGTTAGGTGAAATACCGCAGTGTTCCATCACAGCAGCAAGATTTGTGGCCTGTTGCCATGACAAAAGGGAAACCAGTAAATACCACCAATATTTATCTACAGTATCAAGAGTCTAGACAAAAGGAGACAAAACCAGACCACGCTGTTCAGTACAAAACACCAAACACACCGGTTAAACCAACTTTGACCAGTTTATTTCATGTTTCCATGTTTCAATTCACCCGTCAATAAACCCGTTCACCTATCTCTTATTTTAATACCTACCAGGTATTGTTACGTGTGGCTCTCCTGCTAGAAATACACAACCTTTTGTTATGAGAGGTATGTCTGTCTGTCGGGATGTCTGTCGGGTCGGTTTGTCGGGCTGTCTGTCTGTCTAGCTAGCCATATGTGTTTGTCTGTCTGTCCAGCTGTCTTTCTGTCCAGCCGTCTGCCTGTCTGTCCAGCCATCTGCCTGTCTGTCTAGCCATCTGTCTGTCAGGCTGTCTGTCGGGCTGCCTGTCAGCCGGTCTTTCTGTCGTCTGTCAGCCAGTCTGTCTGTCTATCCAGCCGTCTGTCTGTTTGTCAGGCTGTCTGTTTGTTGGGTTGATTGTCTAGCCGTCTGTCTAGCCGTTGGTCTGTCAGGCTCTCTAGCTGTCTGCCTGTCTGTCTAGCTGTCTGCCTGTATGTTTAGCTGTCTGTTTGTATGTTTAGCCGCACGGCTGTCTGCCTGTCTGTCCTGTCATCTACCTGTCTGTCTAGCCTCCTTTCTGTCTGTCTAGTTGTCTTCCTGTCTGTCTAGTTGTCTTCCTGTCTGTCTAGTTGTCTTCCTGTCTGTCTAGTTGTCTTCCTGTCTGTCTAGCTGTCTGTTTTGTCTATCTAGCCATCTCTGTTGGGCTGTCTGTCTGTCGGGCTGTCTGTCTGTCGGGCTGTCTGTCTGTCGGGCTGTCTGTCTGTCGGGCTGTCTGTCTGTCGGGCTGTCTGTCTGTCGGGCTGTCTGTCTGTCGGGCTGTCTGTCTGTCGGGCTGTCTGTCTGTCGGGCTGTCTGTCTGTCGGGCTGTCTGTTGGGCTGTCGGGCTGTCTGTTGGGCTGTCGGGCTGTCTGTCTGTCAGGCTGTCTGTTGGGCTGTCTGTCTGTCAGGTTGTCTGTTGGGTTGTCTGTCTGTTGGGCTGTCTGTCAATAGTTCTTTACAGGAGCTGCTCATGAGGACTGTTAATGCAACCGGATCATGCACTTTCAGATGCAACATCACCATTCACAGTAACTCCCTCACCTCTCCTTCTCCCTCACCTCTCCTTCTCCCTCCCTCCCTCCCTCCCTCCCTCCCTCCCTCCCTCCCTCCCTCCCTCCCTCATCTCTCCCTCTCCCTCTCCCTCTCCCTCTCCCTCTCCCTCCCTCACCCTCACCTCTCCCTCCCTCCCTCATCTCTTCCTCCCTCACCCTCACCTCTCCTTCCCTCACCCTCGCATCTCCCTCCCTCACCGCTCCCTCCCTCACCCTCACCTCTCCCTCACCTCTCTCTCCCTCCCTCACCTCTCCCTCCCTCACCCTCATCTCTCCCTCCCTCACCATCTCCCTCCCTCTCCCACCCTCACCCTCACCTCTCCCTCCCTCTCCCTCCCTCACCCTCCCCTCTCCCCCACTCTTTTTCTCTCTTGTGCTATCACTCCTTCACTCTCTCGCTCTTGTGGTCACTTTCCCTCCATTCTCCCTCTCACTCTCTCACCTCCATACTCCCACTCTCTCTCTCTCTCTCACCTCCCTCCCCATTCTCTCTCTCTCTCTTTCTCCCTGATGAGGACCAGTCATCACTTTTTGTCCTCCACTGTTCCTCCCTACTGCGTTACAGCTACAGTCTGTCTGAATGATTCTAACTCTAATGTAATGTATAGAGATGTAATGGCCTGTCCCGGGAAACATCGCCATGGTCACTATCACATTCACTCAAATCACTTTTTAATTGGCCAAAAATTAGATGTGAAAAATATATTTGGTAATGAAGTGAGACTGAATACACTACGATGCTGTAGCTAATGCCAACGCCTTAGATCAATGGGGCATAGTCTAGTGCCTTGAGTTCTGACCAGGAAAAACTCTGGGCTAGAGTTTTGGGTTATAACGAAAGGCCTGGAGTTTTTCCTGGTTAGTGTTACGTGGTAAGGAACAACTCAGGGCACTAGATATGATGTATCCATTTAGATATGGCACTCTCACGGTCTCTCTCCCTCTCTCTCATTCTCTCTCTCTTTCTCTCTCACACCTGGCTCCGCTTTTCTGCAGGCACACACATTCTCCTCTCCTCATCCTCTCCTCCTTCCCCTCTCCTCCTTCTCATTGGCAAAGAGATCAGAGGGAATACACAGGATATAGTGACAGAGCAGAGTGACTGAGCACTGTTAGATCTCTGTACTGTACAGCACAGTCTGTATGTATCAGGAGTGGACTACAGGCCCAGTGTGGCTACAGGTGCTCACTACCTTTTAATTTCACTGTTATGAAACCAGACAGACAATCTAATACATATCTGATCTATCTAGTTGTAGAATGCATAGCCACACTGATCTGGATTAATCTTAATCTGATCTATCTAGTTGTAGAATGCATAGCCACACTGATCTGGATTAATCTTAATCTGATCTATCTAGTTGTAGAATGCGTAGCCACACTGATCTGGATTAATATTAATCTGATCTATCTAGTTGTAGAATGCATAGCCACACTGATCTGGATTAATCTTAATCTGATCTATCTAGTTGTAGAATGCGTAGCCACACTGATCTGGATTAATATTAATCTGATCTATCTAGTTGTAGAATACATAGCCACACTGATCTGGATTAATCTTAATCTGATCTATCTAGTTGTAGAATGCGTAGCCACACTGATCTGGATTAATATTAATCTGATCTATCTAGTTGTAGAATGTATAGCCACACTGATCTGGAGACTAACCTCTTCAATTGTTATGAGTCATGGATAGTATCATATTTCATACTAAATACTGTATGTCAGCCATTTTATCATGACTTTGTCAGATCTTCAGAGTTTCTAACAGTCATCCTGGATTAGATTGACAGTATAGTACAGAACTGTATGCAGTGTGAGGTCACTCAGAACATGTTATAGAGGCAGAACATTCTTCAGTTACTCCACCTCTATCTGATTCCAACACAGCTAGGGGACTGGTGATGGGCCTTCTTCTTCGGACAACCAATCAGGTTTCCTCTGGTGTACAAATTCTCCTGGTGAAGTGAACACAGTGAATACGATATGTTTATATCTAATCTCTCTGTTTCTCACTCACTCACACTCTCTCTCTCTCACTCTTCCACCCTCTCTCCCCCCTCTCTCTTTCTTTCTCCCTTCTCTCTCTTTCTCCCTCTCTCTCTCGCTCCCCCTCTCTCTCTCTTCCTCCCTCTCTCTCTCCTCTCTCTCTTTCTTTCTCCCCTCTCTCTCTCTTTTTCTCTGTCTCTCTTTCTCTATCTCTTTCTCTCAGATATTTCAGAGATGGAGTCCTACCATTCCTACTCTCCCCAGGAGGACAGGAGATCTCGCCAGTCTGACCTCTCCTCCCATTCCTCTAATGAGAGAGACTACCCCAGGTAGGATGGAGGTGGGAGAGAGAGAGAGAGGGAGGGAGGTATAGTAGGTCTATAATAGATGGAAAGAGAGAATTTAACCTGTCCGTTGATGAATAGATGGATATGAGAAGTGAAGAACACAGATATACAGTGTACCTCAGTCAGAAATAATATGAAAGTTGTTACTGTACTGTGTAATAAATAATACACAACATTCTTAGTGTCCAACCTGACTGGATGGATGGATGACTGGATGGATGACAATGGATGGATGACAATGGATGGATGACAATGGATGGATGGGTGAACGACTGGATGGATGGACGACTGGATGGATGACTGAAAATATGATGACTGGATGGATAGATGGATGAATGGAAAGATGTGAGATGAGTTACAGGAGGTGAGCTACAATATAGGACATGTAGTGGTATTGTTCCAGTACTGTTCCAGTATAGGTCAGGTAGAGGTACTGTTCCAGTATAGGTCAGGTAGAGGTACTGTTCCAGTATAGGTCAGGTAGAGGTACTGTTCCAGTATAGGTCAGGTAGAGGTACTGTTCCAGTACTGTTCCAGTATAGGTCAGGTAGAGATACTGTTCCAGTATAGGTCAGGTAGAGATACTGTTCCAGTATAGGTCAGGTAGAGGTACTGTTCCAGTATAGGTCAGGTAGAGGTACTGTTCCAGTATAGGTCAGGTAGAGGTACTGTTCCAGTACTGTTCCAGTATAGGTCAGGTAGAGATACTGTTCCAGTATAGGTCAGGTAGAGATACTGTTCCAGTATAGGTCAGGTAGAGGTACTGTTCCAGTATAGGTCAGGTAGAGGTACTGTTCCAGTATAGGTCAGGTAGAGGTACTGTTCCGGTATAGGTCAGGTAGAGGTACTGTTCCGGTATAGATCAGGTAGAGGTACTGTTCCGGTATAGATCAGGTAGAGATACTGTTCCAGTATAGGTCAGGTAGAGGTACTGTTCCAGTATTGTTCCAGTATAGGTCAGGTAGAGGTACTGTTCCAGTATAGGTCAGGTAGAGGTACTGTTCCGGTATAGGTCAGGTAGAGGTACTGTTCCGGTATAGGTCAGGTAGAGGTACTGTTCCGGTATAGGTCAGGTAGAGGTACTGTTCCAGTATTGTTCCAGTATAGGTCAGGTAGAGGTACTGTTCCAGTATAGATCAGGTAGAGGTACTGTTCCAGTATAGGTCAGGTAGAGGTACTGTTCCGGTATAGGTCAGGTAGAGGTACTGTTCCGGTATAGGTCAGGTAGAGGTACTGTTCCGGTATAGGTCAGGTAGAGGTACTGTTCCGGTATAGGTCAGGTAGAGGTACTGTTCCAGTATTGTGCCAGTATAGGTCAGGTAGAGGTACTGTTCCAGTATAGGCCAGGTAGAGGTACTGTTCCAGTATAGGTCAGGTAGAGGTACTGTTCCGGTATAGGTCAGGTAGAGGTACTGTTCCAGTATAGGCCAGGTAGAGGTACTGTTCCAGTATAGGCCAGGTAGAGGTACTGTTCCAGTATAGGCCAGGTAGAGGTACTGTTCCAGTATAGGCCAGGTAGAGGTACTGTTCCAGTATAGATCAGGTAGAGGTACTGTTCCAGTATAGGTCAGGTAGAGGTACTGTTCCAGTATAGGTCAGGTAGAGGTACTGTTCCAGTATAGATCAGGTAGAGGTACTGTTCCAGTATAGATCAGGTAGAGGTACTGTTCCAGTATAGGTCAGGTAGAGATACTGTTCCAGTGTAGGTCAGGTAGAGGTACTGTTCCAGTATTGTTCCAGTATAGGTCAGGTAGAGATACTGTGCCAGTATAGGTCAGGTAGAGGTACTGTTCCAGTATTGTTCCAGTATAGGTCAGGTAGAGATACTGTTCCAGTATAGGTCAGGTAGAGATACTGTTCCAGTATAGGTCAGGTAGAGGTACTGTTCCAGTGTAGGTCAGGTAGAGGTACTGTTCCAGTATTGTTCCAGTATAGGTCAGGTAGAGATACTGTGCCAGTATAGGTCAGGTAGAGGTACTGTTCCAGTATTGTGCCAGTATAGGTCAGGTAGAGGTACTGTTCCAGTATAGATCAGGTAGAGGTACTGTTCCAGTATAGGTCAGGTAGAGGTACTGTTCCAGTATAGGTCAGGTAGAGGTACTGTTCCAGTATAGGTCAGGTAGAGGTACTGTTCCAGTGTAGGTCAGGTAGAGGTACTGTTCCAGTATTGTTCCAGTATAGGTCAGGTAGAGATACTGTTCCAGTATAGGTCAGGTAGAGATACTGTTCCAGTATAGGTCAGGTAGAGGTACTGTTCCAGTATAGGTC
This sequence comes from Salvelinus fontinalis, assembly GCF_029448725.1. Lineage (NCBI taxonomy): Eukaryota > Metazoa > Chordata > Actinopteri > Salmoniformes > Salmonidae > Salvelinus > Salvelinus fontinalis. The sequence goes on from NC_074692.1 coordinate 35,458,459, forward strand.
AGGTAGAGGTACTGTTCCAGTATAGGTCAGGTAGAGGTACTGTTCCGGTATAGGTCAGGTAGAGGTACTGTTCCGGTATAGATCAGGTAGAGGTACTGTTCCGGTATAGATCAGGTAGAGATACTGTTCCGGTATAGGTCAGGTAGAGGTACTGTTCCAGTATTGTTCCAGTATAGGTCAGGTAGAGGTACTGTTCCAGTATAGGTCAGGTAGAGGTACTGTTCCGGTATAGGTCAGGTAGAGGTACTGTTCCGGTATAGGTCAGGTAGAGGTACTGTTCCGGTATAGGTCAGGTAGAGGTACTGTTCCAGTATTGTTCCAGTATAGGTCAGGTAGAGGTACTGTTCCAGTATAGATCAGGTAGAGGTACTGTTCCAGTATAGGTCAGGTAGAGGTACTGTTCCGGTATAGGTCAGGTAGAGGTACTGTTCCGGTATAGGTCAGGTAGAGGTACTGTTCCGGTATAGGTCAGGTAGAGGTACTGTTCCGGTATAGGTCAGGTAGAGGTACTGTTCCAGTATTGTGCCAGTATAGGTCAGGTAGAGGTACTGTTCCAGTATAGGCCAGGTAGAGGTACTGTTCCAGTATAGGTCAGGTAGAGGTACTGTTCCGGTATAGGTCAGGTAGAGGTACTGTTCCAGTATAGGCCAGGTAGAGGTACTGTTCCAGTATAGGCCAGGTAGAGGTACTGTTCCAGTATAGGCCAGGTAGAGGTACTGTTCCAGTATAGATCAGGTAGAGGTACTGTTCCAGTATAGGTCAGGTAGAGGTACTGTTCCAGTATAGGTCAGGTAGAGGTACTGTTCCAGTATAGGTCAGGTAGAGGTACTGTTCCAGTATAGATCAGGTAGAGGTACTGTTCCAGTATAGATCAGGTAGAGGTACTGTTCCAGTATAGATCAGGTAGAGGTACTGTTCCAGTATAGGTCAGGTAGAGATACTGTTCCAGTGTAGGTCAGGTAGAGGTACTGTTCCAGTATTGTTCCAGTATAGGTCAGGTAGAGATACTGTGCCAGTATAGGTCAGGTAGAGGTACTGTTCCAGTATTGTTCCAGTATAGGTCAGGTAGAGATACTGTTCTAGTATAGGTCAGGTAGAGATACTGTTCCAGTATAGGTCAGGTAGAGGTACTGTTCCAGTGTAGGTCAGGTAGAGGTACTGTTCCAGTATTGTTCCAGTATAGGTCAGGTAGAGATACTGTGCCAGTATAGGTCAGGTAGAGGTACTGTTCCAGTATTGTGCCAGTATAGGTCAGGTAGAGGTACTGTTCCAGTATAGATCAGGTAGAGGTACTGTTCCAGTATAGGTCAGGTAGAGGTACTGTTCCAGTATAGGTCAGGTAGAGGTACTGTTCCAGTATAGGTCAGGTAGAGGTACTGTTCCAGTATAGGTCAGGTAGAGGTACTGTTCCAGTATAGATCAGGTAGAGGTACTGTTCCAGTATAGGTCAGGTAGAGATACTGTTCCAGTGTAGGTCAGGTAGAGGTACTGTTCCAGTGTAGGTCAGGTAGAGGTACTGTTCCAGTATAGGTCAGGTAGAGGTACTGTTCCAGTGTAGGTCAGGTAGAGGTACTGTTCCAGTATTGTTCCAGTATAGGTCAGGTAGAGATACTGTGCCAGTATAGGTCAGGTAGAGGTACTGTTCCAGTATTGTTCCAGTATAGGTCAGGTAGAGATACTGTTCCAGTATAGGTCAGGTAGAGATACTGTTCCAGTATAGGTCAGGTAGAGATACTGTTCCAGTATAGGTCAGGTAGAGGTACTGTTCCAGTGTAGGTCAGGTAGAGGTACTGTTCCAGTATTGTTCCAGTATAGGTCAGGTAGAGATACTGTGCCAGTATAGGTCAGGTAGAGGTACTGTTCCAGTATTGTGCCAGTATAGGTCAGGTAGAGGTACTGTTCCAGTATAGATCAGGTAGAGGTACTGTTCCAGTATAGGTCAGGTAGAGGTACTGTTCCAGTATAGGTCAGGTAGAGGTACTGTTCCAGTATAGGTCAGGTAGAGGTACTGTTCCAGTATAGGTCAGGTAGAGGTACTGTTCCAGTATAGGTCAGGTAGAGGTACTGTTCCAGTATAGGTCAGGTAGAGGTACTGTTCCAGTATAGATCAGGTAGAGGTACTGCTCCAGTATAGGTCAGGTAGAGATACTGTTCCAGTGTAGGTCAGGTAGAGGTACTGTTCCAGTATAGGTCAGGTAGAGGTACTGCTCCAGTATAGGTCAGGTAGAGGTACTGTTCCAGTATAGGTCAGGTAGAGGTACTGTTCCAGTGTAGGTCAGGTAGAGGTACTGTTCCAGTGTAGGTCAGGTAGAGGTACTGTTCCAGTGTAGGTCAGGTAGAGGTACTGTTCCAGTGTAGGTCAGGTAGAGATACTGTTCCAGTGTAGGTCAGGTAGAGATACTGTTCCAGTGTAGGTCAGGTAGAGGTACTGTTCCAGTATAGATCAGGTAGAGGTACTGCTCCAGTATAGGTCAGGTAGAGGTACTGTTCCAGTATAGGTCAGGTAGAGGTACTGTTCCAGTGTAGGTCAGGTAGAGGTACTGTTCCAGTATTTTTCCAGTATAGGTCAGGTAGAGGTACTGTTCCAGTACTGTTCCAGTATAGGTCAGGTAGAGGTACTGTTCCAGTGTAGGTCAGGTAGAGGTACTGTTCCAGTGTAGGTCAGGTAGAGGTACTGTTCCAGTGTAGGTCAGGTAGAGGTACTGTTCCAGTGTAGGTCAGGTAGAGGTACTGTTCCAGTGTAGGTCAGGTAGAGGTACTGTTCCAGTATAGGTCAGGTAGAGGTATTGTTCCAGTATAGGTCAGGTAGAGGTACTGTTCCAGTATAGGTCAGGTAGAGGTACTGTTCCAGAATAGGTCAGGTAGAGGTACTGTTCCAGTATAGGTCAGGTAGAGGTACTGTTCCAGTATAGGTCAGGTAGAGGTACTGTTCCAGTATAGGTCAGGTAGAGGTACTGTTCCAGTATAGGTCAGGTAGAGGTACTGTTCCAGTATAGGTCAGGTAGAGGTACTGTTCCAGTATAGGCCAGGTAGAGGTACTGTTCCAGTATAGGCCAGGTAGAGGTACTGTTCCAGTATAGGTCAGGTAGAGGTACTGTTCCAGTATAGGTCAGGTAGAGGTACTGTTCCAGTATAGGTCAGGTAGAGGTACTGTTCCAGTATAGATCAGGTAGAGGTACTGTTCCAGTATAGATCAGGTAGAGGTACTGTTCCAGTATAGATCAGGTAGAGGTACTGTTCCAGTATAGATCAGGTAGAGGTACTGTTCCAGTATAGGTCAGGTAGAGGTACTGTTCCAGTATTGTGCCAGTATAGGTCAGGTAGAGGTACTGTTCCAGTATAGGTCAGGTAGAGGTACTGTTCCAGTATAGGTCAGGTAGAGGTACTGTGCCAGTATAGGTCAGGTAGAGGTACTGTTCCAGTATTGTTCCAGTATAGGTCAGGTAGAGATACTGTTCCAGTATAGGTCAGGTAGAGATACTGTTCCAGTATAGGTCAGGTAGAGGTACTGTTCCAGTGTAGGTCAGGTAGAGGTACTGTTCCAGTATTGTTCCAGTATAGGTCAGGTAGAGATACTGTGCCAGTATAGGTCAGGTAGAGGTACTGTTCCAGTATTGTGCCAGTATAGGTCAGGTAGAGGTACTGTTCCAGTATAGATCAGGTAGAGGTACTGTTCCAGTATAGGTCAGGTAGAGGTACTGTTCCAGTATAGGTCAGGTAGAGGTACTGTTCCAGTATAGGTCAGGTAGAGGTACTGTTCCAGTATAGGTCAGGTTGAGGTACTGTTCCAGTATAGATCAGGTAGAGGTACTGTTCCAGTATAGGTCAGGTAGAGATACTGTTCCAGTGTAGGTCAGGTAGAGGTACTGTTCCAGTATAGGTCAGGTAGAGGTACTGTTCCAGTGTAGGTCAGGTAGAGGTACTGTTCCAGTATTGTTCCAGTATAGGTCAGGTAGAGATACTGTGCCAGTATAGGTCAGGTAGAGGTACTGTTCCAGTATTGTTCCAGTATAGGTCAGGTAGAGATACTGTTCCAGTATAGGTCAGGTAGAGATACTGTTCCAGTATAGGTCAGGTAGAGATACTGTTCCAGTATAGGTCAGGTAGAGGTACTGTTCCAGTGTAGGTCAGGTAGAGGTACTGTTCCAGTATTGTTCCAGTATAGGTCAGGTAGAGATACTGTGCCAGTATAGGTCAGGTAGAGGTACTGTTCCAGTATTGTGCCAGTATAGGTCAGGTAGAGGTACTGTTCCAGTATAGATCAGGTAGAGGTACTGTTCCAGTATAGGTCAGGTAGAGGTACTGTTCCAGTATAGGTCAGGTAGAGGTACTGTTCCAGTATAGGTCAGGTAGAGGTACTGTTCCAGTATAGGTCAGGTAGAGGTACTGTTCCAGTATAGGTCAGGTAGAGGTACTGTTCCAGTATAGATCAGGTAGAGGTACTGCTCCAGTATAGGTCAGGTAGAGATACTGTTCCAGTGTAGGTCAGGTAGAGGTACTGTTCCAGTATAGGTCAGGTAGAGGTACTGCTCCAGTATAGGTCAGGTAGAGGTACTGTTCCAGTATAGGTCAGGTAGAGGTACTGTTCCAGTGTAGGTCAGGTAGAGGTACTGTTCCAGTGTAGGTCAGGTAGAGATACTGTTCCAGTGTAGGTCAGGTAGAGGTACTGTTCCAGTATAGATCAGGTAGAGGTACTGCTCCAGTATAGGTCAGGTAGAGGTACTGTTCCAGTATAGGTCAGGTAGAGGTACTGTTCCAGTGTAGGTCAGGTAGAGGTACTGTTCCAGTATTTTTCCAGTATAGGTCAGGTAGAGGTACTGTTCCAGTACTGTTCCAGTATAGGTCAGGTAGAGGTACTGTTCCAGTATAGGTCAGGTAGAGGTACTGTTCCAGTGTAGGTCAGGTAGAGGTACTGTTCCAGTGTAGGTCAGGTAGAGGTACTGTTCCAGTATAGGTCAGGTAGAGGTATTGTTCCAGTATAGGTCAGGTAGAGGTACTGTTCCAGTATAGGTCAGGTAGAGGTACTGTTCCAGAATAGGTCAGGTAGAGGTACTGTTCCAGTATAGGTCAGGTAGAGGTACTGTTCCAGTATAGGTCAGGTAGAGGTACTGTTCCAGTATAGGTCAGGTAGAGGTACTGTTCCAGTATAGGTCAGGTAGAGGTACTGTTCCAGTATAGGTCAGGTAGAGGTACTGTTCCAGTATAGGTCAGGTAGAGGTACTGTTCCAGTATAGGTCAGGTAGAGGTACTGTTCCAGTATAGATCAGGTAGAGGTACTGTTCCAGTATAGGTCAGGTAGAGGTACTGTTCCAGTATAGGTCAGGTAGAGGTACTGTTCCAGTATTGTGCCAGTATAGGTCAGGTAGAGGTACTGTTCCAGTATAGGTCAGGTAGAGGTACTGTTCCAGTATAGGTCAGGTAGAGGTACTGTTCCAGTATAGGTCAGGTAGAGGTACTGTTCCAGTGTAGGTCAGGTAGAGGTACTGTTCCAGTATTGTTCCAGTATAGGTCAGGTAGAGGTACTGTTCCAGTACTGTTCCAGTATAGGTCAGGTAGAGGTACTGTTCCAGTATAGGTCAGGTAGAGGTACTGTTCCAGTATAGGTCAGGTAGAGGTACTGTTCCAGTATAGGTCAGGTAGAGGTACTGTTCCAGTATAGGTCAGGTAGAGGTACTGTTCCAGTAAACTATTGGTCAGGTAGAGGTATTGTTCCTGTGTCCAACCTGTCCAGTGTGTCCTTCCCACCCAGACCTCTAACCAGCCTGGAAGACTCTCCAAGGGTAGCCAAGATGTCTGCCATGGCCTCACCTTTCAGGGTTCCCCCTCTACAGGACCCCCCCGCCCCGGACCCTGCCAACCTGGAATCAGAGGGTGCGCCACGCCTCGACGAGCCACCAGGTACCCACAATGCATATTTTACCCACATTGCAGTGCATCAAGAACAAGTGGCCTCAAATCCTACCTAGGCCCTGTTTAAATGTAATCTTATAAAATTAGTAATCAGATTTTTAGACTGCTGCTTTTCAACCTGTCAGTGTCCTTCATTGAATGAGTATGTAGCCAACGAGTCCGGGTGGTCATTGATGAGAACTCACCCGTCACTATTTGTTTCGATGTGCTAATGCTGTGTTGTTGTTTTCCAGCGTCAGCAAAGACCACTCCTAAGATTCTGCTTCGCCCCAGCCCAGAGGATGAAGAGCTCTACGGGTGAGTAGATCACAGCCCAGAGTTATACTGCCTTGTATAAGAAACCCTGACCTGACTGTTGAGTAAAGGTTACATATGGAAGAGGAAGAGTCAGAGGAAGAGAGGCAGTAGAAAGACAGGAGTGTTCCTCTATTCCTCTTATTTGATTGAACCTTTATTTAACTAGGCGAGTCAGTTAAGATCTTTGTCGTTGTTAGGAATTTTGTTAATAAATAGTTAAAACAAATTCTAGCTTTAGATAAAACTATAACTAATTGAACTCTGCATGCCTGGTGAAAAGAGATTTGTGTTGTGGGTCATAAAATAAGCAGAAAGGGTCGTTAAACTATGGTTGAACTGACCCAAGTTAGCCCTGAGATGTTTTGATAAGGCTGGGGGTAACTTTTTAGGTCTTCCATTATCTTGAGTTGTCTGCTAAAGTGGTAATAAATTATAGTGAGCCTTCAGGATAATTGATTATATTATGTGTCATGTGTGTGTCCAGTGAAGTTAGAATGAACTTTTGAACCTGTTTTCTATTTGTCAGGACAATGAGACTCATTCTGTAACCTATGACGTCATATCTTGTATATAAACCTGTGTTTATGATCAAATGGCAGCGTGCTCCGAGAATAAACACTACTATTATCTAATTTTGATAAGACTGTATCCTGTCTATTTTATGTTAATAAGTATCTTGCAAATTCTTATAAATAGACAGATTGAATTTAATTAATGAGTACATTAGAGGAATTATTTAATTCCACTAACAGTCGTCAATCTTCATTTAAATAAATACAAATTCTTAAGACAATCATGGTACCAATAGTTGCTTCTAATACATCGGATGTAAACTCAGCAAAAAAAAAGAAACGTCCCTTTTTTCAGGACCCTGTCTTTCAAAGATAATTCGTAAAAATCCAATTAACTTCACAGATCTTCATTGTAAAGGGTTTAAACACTGTTTCCAATACTATTAATAAACGTGCACCAGTGGAAAGGTCGTTAAGACACTAACAGATTACAGATGGAAGGCAATTAAGGTCACAGTTATGAAAACTTAGGACACTAAAGAGGCCTTTCTACTGACTCTGAAAAACACCAAAAGAAAGATGCCCAAGGTCCCTGCTCATCTGCATGAACGTGCCTTGGGCATGCTGCAAGGAGGCATGAGGACTGCAAATGTGGCCAGGGCAAAAAATTGCAATGTCCGTACTGGAAGACGCCTAAGACGGCGCTACAGGGAGACAGGACGGACAGCTGACCGTCCTCACAGTGGCAGACCACGTGTAACAGCACCTGCACAGGATCGGTACATCCGAACATCACACCTGCGGGACAGGTACAGGATGGCACCAACAACTGCCTGAGTTACACCAGGAACGCACAATCCCTCCATCAGTGCTCAGACTGTCCGCAATATGCCGAGAGAGGCTGGACTGGGGGCTTGTAGGCCTGTTGTCTGGTGAGGACCTGCCTTACATCACCGGCAACAACGTCGCCTATGGGCCCAAACCCACCGTCGCTGGACCAGACAGGACTGGCAAAAAGTGCTCTTCACTGACGAGTCGTGGTTTTGTCTCACCAGGGGTGATGGTCGGATTTGCGTTTATAGTCGAAGGAATGAGCGTTACACCGAGGCCTGTACTCTGGAGTGGGATCGATTTGGAGGTGGAGGGTCCGTCATGGTCTGGGGCGGTGTGTCACAGCATCATCGGACTGAGCTTGTTGTCATTGCAGGCAATCTCAACGCTGTGCGTTACAGGGAGACATCCTCCTCCCTCATGTGGTACCCTTTCTGCAGGCTCATCCTGACATGATACTCCAGCATGACAATGCCACCAGCCATACTGCTCGTTCTAGGCGTCATTTCCTGCAAGACAGGAATGTCAGTGTTCTGCCATGGCCAGCGAAGTGCCCGGATCTCAATCCCATTGAGCACATCTGGGACCTGTTGGATCGGAGGGTGAGGGCTAGGGCCATTCCCCCCAGAAATGTCTGAGAACTTGCAAGTGCCTTGGTGGAAGAGTGGGGTAACATCTCACAGCAAGAACTGGCAAATCTGGTGCAGTCCATGAGGAGGCGATGCACTGCAGTACTTAATGCAGCTGGTGGCCACACCAGATACTGACTGTCACTTTTGATTTTTCCTCCCCCCCTTTGTTCAGGGACACATTATTCAATTTCTGTTAGTCACATGTCAATGGAACTTGTTCAGTTTATGTCTCAGTTGTTGAATCTTGATATGTTCATACAAATATTTACACATGTTAAGTTTGCTGAAAATAAATGTAGTTGACAGTGAGAGGACATTTTATGCTGAGTTTATGTCCTTAAACCGATTATTTAAAAAAACATGCACAGAAACAGTTAGAATGATAGTTTCGTTGCTCATGGCAGCCTGCAGTACCCCAGACGCCCTTCAACTTGAATTACTCAATGATTTTTATTTATTTATTATTTAACCTTTATTTAACTAGGCAAGTTAAGAACAAATTATTATTTACAATGACGGCCTTCCAAAAGGCAAAAGGCCTCCTGCGGGGACGGGGGCTGGGATTAAAACTATAAATATAGGACAAAACACACATTATGACAAGAGAGACACCACAACACTACATAAAGAGAGACCTAAGACAGCAACACAACATGGCAGCAACACATGACAACACAACATGGTAGCAACACCACATGACAACACAGCATGGTAGCCACACCACATGACAACACAGCATGGTAGCAACACAGCATGGTAGCAACACCACATGACAACACAGCATGGTAGCAACACCACATGACAACACAGCATGGTAGCAACACCACAGGACAACACAGCATGGTAGCAACACCACATGACAACACAGCATGGTAGCAACACAGCATGGTAGCAACACCACATGACAACACAGCATGGTAGCAACACCACATGACAACACAGCATGGTAGCCACACCACATGACAACACAGCATGGTAGCAACACCACATGACAACACAGCATGGTAGCAACACCACATGACAACACAGCATGGTAGCAACACCACATGACAACACAGCATGGTAGCAACAACACATGACAACACAGCATGGTAGCAACAACACATGACAACACAGCATGGTAGCAACACCACATGACAACACAGCATGGTAGCAACACAGCATGGTAGCAACACCACATGACAACACAGCATGGTAGCAACACCACATGACAACACAGCATGGTAGCAACACAGCATGGTAGCAACACCACATGACAACACAGCATGGTAGCAACACCACATGACAACACAGCATGGTAGCCACACCACATGACACCACAGCATGGTAGCCACACCACATGACACCACAGCATGGTAGCCACACCACATGACAACACAGCATGGTAGCCACACCACATGACAACACAGCATGGTAGCCACACCACATGACAACACAGCATGGTAGCCACACCACATGACAACACAGCATGGTAGCAACACCACATGACAACACAGCATGGTAGCCACACCACATGACAACACAGCATGGTAGCCACACCACATGACAACACAGCATGGTAGCAACACCACATGACAACACAGCATGGTAGCAACACCACATGACAACACAGCATGGTAGCAACACCACATGACAACACAGCATGGTAGCAACACCACATGACAACACAGCATGGTAGCAACACCACATGACAACACAGCATGGTAGCAACAACACATGACAACACAGCATGGTAGCAACAACACATGACAACACAGCATGTCAGCAGCACAAAACATGGTACCAACATTATTAGGCACAGACAACAGCACAAGGGCAAGAAGGTAGAGACAACAATACATCATGCGAAGCAGCCGCAACTGTCAGTAGGAGTGTCCATGATTGAGACTTTGAATGTAGAGACAGAGATAAAACTGTACAGTTTGAGTGTTTTTTGCAGTGTGTTTGTGTGCATCTCACCTACTGAGTTGATCCTGCAGGAACCACTTGTAATCTTGCCATCCATTCAGGGCTAACACGGTGATGGTGAGTTTCCAGAAGGGGGACAGTGTGGGTCTGAGGCTGGCGGGGGGCAACGATGTGGGCATCTTCATCGCTGGCATCCAGGAGGGCAGTCCTGCCGAAGAGGAGGGCTTACGCACTGGAGACCAGATCATAAAGGTAACCACCTTTGACCTTTGGCACTGTGAACGGGTAAAAGCAAAGCAAACATCTGTGAAAGTGAACACCAACTTTCTGAAAGATCTGTTGTGGAATCTAGTCAGTAAAACAACCCTTTGTTTCCCTGTGTGTGTGTGCGTGTGCGTGTGCGTGTGCGTGTGCGTGCAGGTGAATAAGGTAGAATTCCGAGGCATCGTGAGAGAGGAGGCTGTTCTCTGTCTGTTGGAGATTCCTAAAGGAGAGGACGTCACCATACTGGCCCAGAGTAAACTTGATGGTGAGGCTTTACACACTTCAACATTCTGTTTCACACTGTTCTAGAGTCTTACACAGCTGTGTTCTGGAGCGTTCTAGAGTCTTACAGGGCATGTCAGTGTTCTAGAGCGTTCTAGAGTCTTACAGGGCATGTCAGTGTTCTAGAGCGTTCTAGAGTCTTACAGGGCATGTCAGTGTTCTAAAGTCTTACAGGGCATGTCAGTGTTCTAGAGTCTTACAGGGCATGTCAGTGTTCTAGAGCGTTCTAAAGTCTTACAGGGCATGTCAGTGTTCTAGAGCGTTCTAAAGTCTTACAGGGCATGTCAGTGTTCTAGAGCGTTCAAGAGTTCGTACACACCAGAGTTCTAGTGGGTTCTACCATTATACATAGCATGTCAGTGTTCTACAGGGTTCTAGAGTTTTCATCATGTTTCACTGTGTCCCATGGGCTTTCCTAGGGTTTTAGGTTCCAATATAGTACCCCGGAGGGTTCTAGACATTTTGTTCTAGGGTTCCCCCACAGTTCCAAAGTTCTAAGTTGCCCTTCAGTATTCACTAGAGTTATACACATAATGGGATTTCATTGCAGTAGAAAAATACTTAGATTTTTCCTACTTTGCCTGGGAGATACGTTCACTATAAATGTTTACTTTCATTAAATGATACAATGTTTCCTGACGAGATATTTAGTCTGAGTTTCAAATCAACAATGTGGAACAGCTTGACAGGAAGGGAGAAGGCAGCCCTAGTCTAGTTGAATCGGTGCTTTATGTAGGATATCAGAGGATTCAAGTAAACAGTGGAATAAACCCCTGAGCTGTGGTTCATACTGTCCTCTCTACTCATTACACTAACACTGGGGTTCATACTGTCCTCTCTACTCATTACACTAACACTGGGGTTCATACTGTCCTCTCTACTCATTACACTAACACTGGGGTTCATACTGTCCTCTCTACTCATTACACTAACACTGGGGTTCATACTGTCCTCTCTACTCATTGCACTAACACTGGGGTTCATACTGTCCTCTCTACTCATTACACTAACACTGGGGTTCATACTGTCCTCTCTACTCATTACACTAACACTGGGGTTCATACTGTCCTCTCTACTCATTACACTAACACTGGGGTTCATACTGTCCTCTCTACTCATTACACTAACACTGGGGTTCATACTGTCCTCTCTACTCATTACACTAACACTGGGGTTCATACTGTCCTCTCTACTCATTACACTAACACTGGGGTTCATACTGTCCTCTCTACTCATTACACTAACACTGTGGTTCATACTGTCCTCTCTACTCATTACACTAACACTGGGGTTCATACTGTCCTCTCTACTCATTACACTAACACTGTAGTTCATACTGTCCTCTCTACTCATTACACTAACACTGGGGTTCATACTGTCCTCTCTACTCATTACACTAACACTGGGGTTCATACTGTCCTCTCTACTCATTACACTAACACTGGGGTTCATACTGTCCTCTCTGCTCATTACACTAACACTGGGGTTCATACTGTCCTCTCTACTCATTACACTAACACTGGGGTTCATACTGTCCTCTCTACTCATTACACTAACACTGGGGTTCATACTGTCCTCTCTGCTCATTACACTAACACTGGGGTTCATACTGTCCTCTCTACTCATTACACTAACACTGTGGTTCAGACCCCAGGACTACACACACACACACACACACACACGCAGACACACACACATATACACACACGCAACACACACACACATATACAGAGGGGCACACAAGTTACTGAATGAGAACATTGTCTCATTGCCCTGAATTGTGACATGTAACTTGTAGACTGTGTCTGGAAATGTGTGTTAGTGTGCATGTATGTAGTCAATGAATCTGTAATAACTGTATCAGTGTGCTGTTTATCTGTAATAACTGTGTCAGTCAGTGTGCTGTTTATCTGTAATAACTGTGTCAGTCAGTGTGCTGTTTATCTGTAATAACTGTGTCAGTTAGTGTGCTGTTTATCTGTAATAACTGTGTCAGTCAGTGTGCTGTTTATCTGTAATAACTGTGTCAGTCAGTGTGCTGTTTATCTGTAATAACTGTATCAGTTAGTGTGCTGTTTATCTGTAATAACTGTATCAGTTAGTGTGCTGTTTATCTGTAATAACTGTGTCAGTGTGCTGTTTATCTGTAGTAACTGTGTCAGTGTGCTGTTTATCTGTAATAACTGTATCAGTGTGTTGTTTATCTGTAATAACTGTATCAGTGTGTTGTTTATCTGTAATAACTGTGTCAGTGTGTTGTTTATCTGTAATAACTGTGTCAGTGTGCTGTTTTTCTGTAATAACTGTGTCAGTGTGCTGTTTATCTGTAATAACTGTGTCAGTGTGCTGTTTATCTGTAATAACTGTGTCAGTCAGTGTGCTGTTTATCTGTAATAACTGTGTCAGTCAGTGTGATGTTTATCTGTAATAACTGTGTCAGTCAGTGTGCTGTTTATCTGTAATAACTGTATCAGTGTGCTGTTTATCTGTAATAACTGTGTCAGTGTGCTGTTTATCTGTAATAACTGTGTCAGTGTGCTGTTTATCTGTAATAACTGTGTCAGTGTGCTGTTTACCTGTAATAACTGTGTCAGTTAGTGTGCTGTGTCTAATACCTGTGTCAGTGGGCTGTTTATCTGTAATAACTGTGTCAGTGTGCTGTTTATCTGTAATAACTGTGTCAGTGTGCTGTTTATCTGTAATAACTGTGTCAGTGTGCTGTTTATCTGTAATAACTGTGTCAGTGTGTTGTTTATCTGTAATACCTGTGTCAGTCAGTGTGCTGTTTATCTGTAATAACTGTGTCAGTGTGCTGTTTATCTGTAATAACTGTGTCAGTGTGCTGTTTACCTGTAATAACTGTGTCAGTTAGTGTGCTGTGTCTAATACCTGTGTCAGTGGGCTGTTTATCTGTAATAACTGTGTCAGTGTGCTGTTTATCTGTAATAACTGTGTCAGTGTGCTGTTTATCTGTAATAACTGTGTCAGTGTGCTGTTTATCTGTAATAACTGTGTCAGTGTGTTGTTTATCTGTAATACCTGTGTCAGTCAGTGTGCTGTTTATCTGTAATAACTGTGTCAGTGTGCTGTTTATCTGTAATAACTGTGTCAGTGTGTTGTTTATCTGTAATACCTGTGTCAGTCAGTGTGCTGTTTATCTGTAATAACTGTGTCAGTGTGCTGTTTATCTGTAATAACTGTGTCAGTGTGCTGTTTACCTGTAATAACTGTGTCAGTTAGTGTGCTGTGTCTAATACCTGTGTCAGTGTGCTGTTTATCTGTAATAACTGTGTCAGTGTGCTGTTTATCTGTAATAACTGTGTCAGTGTGCTGTTTATCTGTAATAACTGTGTCAGTGTGTTGTTTATCTGTAATACCTGTGTCAGTCAGTGTGCTGTTTATCTGTAATAACTGTGTCAGCGTGCTGTTTATCTGTAGTAACTGTGTCAGTGTGCTGTTTACCTGTAATAACTGTGTCAGTGTGTTGTTTATCTGTAATAACTGTGTCAGTGTGTTGTTTATCTGTAATACATGTGTCAGTCAGTGTGCTGTTTATCTGTAATAACTGTGTCAGTGTGCTGTTTATCTGTAATAACTGTGTCAGTCAGTGTGCTGTTTATCTGTAATAACTGTGTCAGTCAGTGTGCTGTTTATCTGTAATAACTGTGTCAGTGTGCTGTTTATCTGTAATAACTGTGTCAGTCAGTGTGCTGTTTATCTGTAATAACTGTGTCAGTCATTGTGTTGTTTATCTGTAATAACTGTGTCAGTGTGCTGTTTATCTGTAATAACTGTGTCAGTGGGCTGTTTATCTGTAATAACTGTGTCAGTGTGCTGTTTATCTGTAGTAACTGTGTCAGTGGGCTGTTTATCTGTAATAACTGTGTCAGTGTGATGTTTATCTGTAATAACTGTATCAGTGTGCTGTTTATCTGTAATAACTGTGTCAGTCAGTGTGCTGTTTATCTGTAATAACTGTCAGTCAGTGTGCTGTTTATCTGTAATAACTGTGTCAGTCAGTGTGCTGTTTATCTGTAATAACTGTGTCAGTCAGTGTGCTGTTTATCTGTAATAACTGTGTCAGTTAGTGTGCTGTTTATCTGTAATAACTGTGTCAGTGTGCTGTTTATCTGTAATACCTGTGTCAGTGTGATGTTTATCTGTAGTAACTGTGTCAGTCAGTGTGCTGTTTATATGTAATAACTGTGTCAGTGTGCTGTTTATCTGTAATACCTGTGTCAGTGTGCTGTTTATCTGTAATAACTGTGTCAGTCAGTGTGCTGTTTATATGTAATAACTGTGTCAGTGTGATGTTTATCTGTAATAACTGTGTCAGTCAGTGTGCTGTTTATCTGTAATAACTGTGTCAGTCAGTGTGCTGTTTATCTGTAATAACTGTGTCAGTCAGTGTGCTGTTTATCTAATAACTGTGTCAGTCAGTGTGTTGTTTATCTGTAATAACTGTGTCAGTCAGTGTGCTGTTTATCTGTAATA